>NC_086098.1:107075858-107378888 GCF_963921235.1 Mobula hypostoma | reverse complement strand
AGCGCACTAAATTGCAAGTGCAAGTGGTTCACTGCTTCACTTGGATAGATGGTCTGTCTCCCAACATGGTATGATGGGGCGTGATGTAAGGACAAGCTTTGCATTTCCTATGATTGCATGGGATTGGGTCATAGGATAAGGAGTGGTTCACGAGAACAGATGAACACAGAAGGGAGCTGGAAAATGACCAATCCATTCAGGTGCTGAAAGGGGAGGGAAGCGGAGGCAACTATATGTCTGCTGGTGGAATCCTGTGCAGTTAGTGGGAATCATGAAAGATAAACCATTGAATATGGGGTCTAGCGGTGTAGAAGATGAGGAACAGGGGATTTCTGTTCTTGGTCTGTCCAAGAGGAGAGCAGCTGAGAGCAAAGTCCTAATGAAAGGTCTCGGCCTGAAATATCAACTGTTTATTCCCCTCCATAGATGCTGCTTGACCTGCTGAATTCCTCCAGCATTAGCTGAGAGCAACATTGTGGAAAATAGATGAGATATAGTCAAGAGCTCTGTATGCTATGGTGGAGGAGAAGGCACAGTTCAGGAAGAATTTCAGGAATTAACCTGATTTAATTCAGCAAGTCTTTGATTCTGAAGGAGAAAATCAGTGGAAGTAACAATAAAAAATATACACTCAGTGGCCACTGTACTAAATAAAGTGGTCACTGAGTGTATGTTTGTGGTCTTCTGCTGTTGTAACCCACCCCCTTCAGAGTTTAATGTGTAGCGCATTAGAAATACTCTTCTGCACACCACTGTTGTAACACCAGGTTATTTGAGCTACTGTCACCTTCCTGTCAGCTTGAACCAATCTGGCCATTCTCCTCTGACCTCTCTCATTAACGAGGTAACTTTGCTCACAGAACTGCCACTCACTGGATTTTCTTTTGTTTTTCACACCATACTCTGTAAACTCTAGAGACTGTTATGCATGAAAATCCCAGGAGATTAGCAGCTTCTGAGATACTCAGACCACCCCATCTGGTACCAACTATCATTCCATGGTCAAAGTCAGTTAGATTACATTTCTTCCCCATTCTGATGTTTGGTCTGAACAACAACTGCACCTCTTGACCATGTCTGCATGCTTTTATACTTTGAGATGCTGCCACATGATTGACTGATTAGATATTTGCCTTAATGAGCAGGTGTACAGGTGTACCTAATAAAGTGGCCACTGAATACAGAAACTCATGAATCCAAAACCACACTATATGCAACCCAAGTGCAAGAAGAGATGAGACGGTCAGAGAGCCAGAAGATCTAAGTGTGGATGGAAGGCAGCAAGGGAGATGAATGATGTGCACTTTCAACACTAGTTCATGTTAGGCTTCGAGACATCTGTGATGCCTTTGATGGAGGGTTTGAGGATACCTATGTTTCCCCTTTATAGAACAATATCCTTTTGACAAAGATAATGAAATTCAGGCTAAACTTGGACAAAGATAATATTCAAAAAAGGATGGAAATAAGAATGCTTGATAAACAGTACTAATGAAGGGTCTCAGCATGAAACGGCAACTGTTTATTTCCTTCCACAGTTACTGCCTGACCTGCTGAGTTCCCCCAACATACTGTGTGTGTTACTCAACTCAGAGAGATCCTTGGAATGAAGACCATTGCTGGGCTACAGTTCCTGGGTCTGTACGTCTCTCTGGTTCCTCATATGTAGGTTATACAAAGAACCAAGAGATTACAGGAGCAGCAAAATTCAATTAAGATTGTTTCAGCAATTTGATGAGATGGATTAAGTGCTATAATATGAATGGTTGAACCATTTTGTTTGATTTGCAACCAACGGTAGTATCTTTTCATTTTTACCAGTCTCCTGGATATTTCTGGCTTGAATGAATTTTGGCAATGTATATAATTAATGCAGTGATACATATATAATGGAATGTAGAAATCCAACAGGGCTTCTGATGCTTTTTGGGACTTATCTAGTGTCACTATTTGAGCTTTGACAAATGCTGATTTAGTTGATCTTGGTAAGGGTTGTTCAGGCCATGTGCACTTCAGTAGGCTTGAAGAAAATAAATAAATTTGGTAAAGGATGAAACACAGCCTCCTCCATAAGATATACGTACTATAAGCAGAACTCCAGACTAATTGCTTATGTCATCAGTACTCTGATGTCATAGTCAGGCTGAAGCTTTGGAAAATGAATGAATTCTGCTCATGTTATTGCTGGCTTTGTTCAGTAAGGGTGTCCTTAAAAAAACAATGATATTTTATGTCTGATGCTGAAGGCTCAATGATGTAAGATTCGTAATGGCCACATTTTTCAGCCAGACCTAGTTCCCTGTCATATAAAGTAATTTAAAATGTTATTGTTTCCAAGGCAAAAGTAATGAATTTCAGGATCAACAGAATATAATTCCTATCATTGAATATCAGCATGGAAACTGCTACAGAGAACATAAAACACAGTGCAGGTTCTTCGCCCTACAGTGTTCACTATAATGCCAATCCAACTAATCTCAACTACCTACACATGGTCTATATCTCTCCATTCTCCAACTCTTCATGTGTCTGTCTAAGTGCCTTTTAAATGTTATTTATTTATTTACAATAACAATTTAGCCTTCGGGCCCTTTGGGCTATGCCACCCCAGCAACCCAATTAACCCTAACCTAATCACAGGACAATTTACAATGACCAATTAACCCACCCAGTACAGCTGTAGCTGTGTTCCAGGCATTTACCACTTTCTGTATGAAAAGAACTTGCCATATAAATCTTGTTTAAATTTTCCTCCTTTCATCTTAAACTCGTGCCTTTTGGTACTTGACACATCTGGGAAATAACTGTTTAAAGCACAGTTGATAACCATGAGAAACTACCTCACAAGTACTTGGATTATGCCATCAGACTGTTCTGAATACAAAGAGCATATTACCTTGTTTGATGATGCCAAAACCCACGTCACCTACAAATTAAACTTATGTTAGTTTATACTTTGCTTTGCAGGCATAACATTTATAACCTACATTTTGGAAATTAATGGACTTTACCCTTATACATTCTGTAGTATTGCTATGTTAGGGCATCTAATTATTATTTTGACAGTATTCCTTCTTTCAATATTTGATTAGAAAGGCTGGCTCTGTTATGGGAGTCAAACTGTACACAGTGGAGGCTGTGGTAGAACAAAAGACCTTCAGAATATCCTGGCAATTCTGGACAATGTTTCTCACCCTCTGTATGTCACCTTGGCTGAACAGAGGAGCACTTTTAGTAATAGACTCAGACAACTGCACTGCTCCAAAGAGCGCTATATGAGGTTATTCTTACCCTCGGCCATTAGGCTCTACAATGAGTCAACCTAAAGTTGGGGAAGTGATGACTCTGTCCTGTTAGACTGTTTGAGGAAACTTATTCTTATTATTTCTTACTTCTCTTCAAATATTTGTATAGTTATATATCTGTGCACTTGTAATGCTACTGTGACACTGTAATTTCCTTTGGAATCAATAAAATATCTATCTATCTTTACCGCATTTCCACATTTTAACCCTTTAAAGTAAACACTACCATAATGAATGTAGAATATAATAGCTAATTAAACAAATAATTTAGTGAGTATAATAAAGCAAAAGGTTATAGCAGATCTATGCTACACAACTATCATTGGGAGAAGAACATTATTTGTATTGTAGTGAGATTTTATATACTATCAACACAAGGCTTATAAATGATTTTCCCTCTTTTTCTTCGGCTCACTATTTCCAGGCATGACAGTTTAAGTTGTCTTCAGGAGCTGGAGGGATATGAATGAAAGCTCAGAGGTAAATGGAGCAACAGAACTGTTGAATATCACAGCTGGATGAGGTGCTGGGCTCCAGTGACCCTGCGGCCACTGTATGACAACTCTCTGTGTTTTCTTTGTGCCCTAACAAATGAATATTTTAGCAGCAAGCAGTATTGTGATGATAAGTGAAGAAAACCAATTCATCAAAGGTGACTTTTAATTAAGTTTAAACACCTTCTAGCCTGAAGATTCACACCCATTTCAGTCTCAGCTGCTCAATTGGTTCTGTGTGCCTTTTATAGCTGTGCAGGTAATATTAATGGTGAAAAAAAAATTCTTTTTTTTAACTAGTACCAATAAGTTTTGTTGTCCAACCGATAACAACCTGTTATTGTGTATTCTTCACAAGTTTATATTTAATTTCTAATCTTCCTTTCTTTTCAAGTACTTCCTATGGCCTTACACTTATCAAGATTGGCAATGTGTAAATTGAATGGTTATTCTGAATACCACAATAGAAAAAGTTCTAACAGTTTGGATACTGCATTTCCATGGTGTCTCAATGACACATGCACTCCACCCAGTCACCTCATCTTCATATCTGGGTTTCCCTACACAGCAGCCAAAACGGATGCAGCAAAAATGTGCGTATCCTCAGAGTGATAAATAGTATCTCCACGAGTTCCGCAGATTGGGTGATGTCATATCCTCATCTGTATGAAAAGTGTTGGAAGTGCTCAGAGAAGCAGGTCCTGAGTAGGAGACGGAGGGGAAATTGGCTGCGGCTCAGTAGTTCTCTGCCAGCTGGCTACAGAGAACCATTGGTGGAGTCTGAGAAAGGATTCATGCTCGAAAGACCTTCCTGTCAGTAGACTCAGGGACAGAAAACAGGGCAACATAAAGCTAGCAAATTACTTTCAGAAACATCACAGACAACCATATAACGTGTTTGTAGGAGTTTTCTCTATCTGTACTATAAGAGATTTTAACTCATTTATTTTAAGTGGGATTACATTCTTGGAAAATAAAATAAGCACATAATTTAGAGTTAAATCATAAGTCAAGTCTGCACATGCCAATGCTATCAACAATGATTCCTAACATACTCTTAAAAGTAAAGGGCAAAATAAAGTTGTCATGGACAACATTTAAAACTAGTTTTATGCAATAGTTGTCTGCTGTTAATGCTTTACAATATTCATAAAAATGTTTTGCTTGATTGTGTTAACCATGTGAATGAAATATTTTTTACAGTCTCAGGATGAAGTTGAAAGAACCAAAACTCTGAGAGGAGAAAATGGTATTCTTAGTAAGTACTTGTGATAGCTCCTGTTTATTGTTAAAACAACTTGCCTGCATGGCTTGGACAGATGCTCAAAACCTCCTGTCCTTTGGTGGGTCTTATTAGCTTTTATGGGTCACAGTCCACATTTAAGTGGATAAGGCTGAACAATAAGTCATGGTATACAGTATGTTTACAAGCATTGGAACATATGGTGAAACAACCTACACAGTCCAAGGATGTGCTGGGGCAGCCCACAAGTGTTGCCATGTTTCTGGAACCACTATCGCACGTCCACAAATCACTAACCCTAACCTGCATGTCTTTGAAATGTGGGAAGAAACTGGAAAACTTGGAGGAAACGCATTTGGAGAACGTACAAGCTCCTTATAGACAGCGGCTGGAACTGAATCCTGATAGCTAGATTATGCTACCGCCACACTACTGTGCAACCGATTATCAGAGCCTGGCACATGCTGAGATTAAACACACCCCCACAACAGGTGTAACAGCTCTTATCCCGGTTAATCCCCATGTCACTGGGAATCACACGTCCTATCCATGTCCTAGTATGAGGGCATGGTCGAAGCCGATATCAGAGCAATTCGCTCACTGTACTGATTGCCTTCAGTGTCTGACGAATTCATGAACGGGCTTACTGTTGATATCAACGAGTAATATCACAGGCACTAAGCAGAATCATTGCCAATGTTTGCCATGAATGCATGAGGAAATTAGATTAGATTATGAAGACACGTAGTCCTCTTTCATTGTCATTTAGTAATGCATGCATTAAGAAATGATACAATATCTCCTCCGGTGTGATATCACAAAACATAGGACAGACCAGGACTGAAAAGACTGACAAAACCACATAATTATAACATATAGTTACAACAGTGCAACAATACCATAACTTGATGAAGAAGTTCATGAGCACAGTAAAGTTCAAAGTCTCTCAAATGTCCCACATCTCACGCAGACAGGAGAAGGAAGAAAAACTCTCCCTGCCATGCCGACCACAATCCGACTCTGAGTCATCCGAAAACTTCGAGCTCTGATCAGTGTTCCAACACCGAGTACTGAGCACCATCTCTGTCTGAACGATTCGACCTCCTTCTTGGTCGCCAAAAGCAGGCAAGGCCGGGGATTTTGAGGCCTACCCTCTGAAAGATTCCCGACCACGCAGTAACGACAGCAGCGAACGAGCGTTTCAGAAGTTTCTCCAGATGTTCCTCTGTGCTTTCACGTCTGTTCTCCATCAAATCAGAATTGTCCACGGCCCCCATTTAACAGATACGATATCATTTTTCACCGGAGGGCTGCGCACGCGCAGGCACGCTGCCATCTTCTCCTCTCGCAATATATAAGATGACAGCTGTAATTGATTTGGACTACATTAAAACAAAACAAAAGCAACAATAGAAGGACAAATGTGAAAATGAGAAATAGTGTTTGTGGGTGTATGAGGGAGCAAGATAGCACCTGGAAACCTAAAACGATAGTGCATGAAGTGATGTAAAGGGTTTGCTGACTTGGTACTCTAGCTACTTCCCTCAGAGAGGCACAACTTTGCTCCCTGTGTACTGAGGTTAAGCACTTTGCTTGAGGTAGCAGTGACTCAACTCCTATAGCCTCAAGTTTCCTTTCTCCAAAGATGCTCAGCAAGGTACAACATAGAAACATGCTCTTTCTTCAGTGTAGATTAAAATACACAATACACAAATTAAAATACTACAGAAGCTGCAATAGAGAATAAGCTAGGAGATTCTGGAAATACTCGGCAAATCTAGCAGCATCCGTGGAATGAAAAACAAAATTAACTGTTTAGGTCAGTTACCATTCATCAGAAGACATTTCCTTTTGTATTTCTCCAAATTTCTCCTTACTGCAATATAAACCAGAACACAAAAATAAATCATGATTTAGTTGACATACAATAACCTTTAAGCCAGAAATTCAAAGAAATCTGTCCTGTATGCAAATTTTTTTGAATCTAAGTAAAACACATTAATATACTTTTTACACTCCTTCAATTAATTACTATAGTTCACTGGAAACCTAAATGCGTGTTGGCACCAAATCTCTTGCTACTTATATAATTCTCACTTGTATTTTGGCCTTCATGACATGCACATGAGAGAATATGATAGAGGACCCTGATGAGATGATATCTGCCATGAGTCTGATCTCTCTACCTCACAAAGGATAAAAGAAGTATAGAGACTCCCTGCATTATGAAAATGTTTCATTTCTGAAGACTGTTCCTAAACTAAATTTTCCAAAAGTTGGAAACAAACATTTTCCCCAGTTTTATAATCTGTAGCCTCAATAGCACCTGGCAACTGATTTGCAAGGAGCGGACTGGGGAACGTCAGTGTGTGTGATAGGAGTTATTACCAGCAGGTGAACTGTGGCAGATGTTTGTCTGAATGCATCCTGGGTAGAGTGACAGGGGAGCTGATCACTGGGTTTAATAAAAGAAAGTATGTGCTAAAGAGTGGCGGCTTGGGCTTCATCATGTTTGATCTCATCTGAAGGAGAATATGGAGAAGGCATTTGCTTTTTCTGTGGGTGATTGCTGCGTTGTTTCCTGGTGAAGTAATTGGAGTACTAGACCTGAGAGCTGAGTCTGGAAGAATTTGTGGGGTTGGATTTTCGTAAATCAGGTTTTGCAGTAAGCAGGGGACCCCTGAACAACAAACGTGACAGGTTGACAGTTTTGTCATGCAGGGGAACATTAAGCAGACAGGTCCAATACAGCCTGATTTAGAAGAATGAGCAGTGATCTCACTGAAGTGTACAAGATTCTCACAGGGCTTGATGTGCTAGTTGCGGAGAGGTTTCTGGTGGCTGAAGGGTCTTGTACTAGAGTTATAGTCTCCAGGTACGTGGAGGATTAGATAAATAGCCAGTACAGTAGTGTAAAGGCTAGCATAACATTTTTTCAGTGCCAGTGGGAAAATTGATTGGGGTTCAATTATCCCCACTGTTTGTACAGAGTCTCTAATGTTACAGTTCTTCCTGCGACTGCTTGGGCTTCCTCCCACATTACAAAGATGTACGGGTTAGTGAGGGTTAGTACATTGTGGGCATTCTACGTTGGCTCCTGAAGCGTAATGACATAAGTGGGCTGGCCCCAGCACATCCTCTGACTGTGTCGGTCATCGACATGAATGATACATTTCACTATATGTTACGATGTTTTGAAACACGGTGACAAATAAAAACTAACCTAATCTTTATGTGGTCATCCATTCAGGACTGAAATTCAAAGAAATTGTTCACTCAGAATGTGATGAATCTTTTGAATTCTTGACCCAAGAGGGATTTGGAGATCATTAACAAAGCCTGCAGATGCAGGAAATCCAAAATAGAAACGGAAAATGCTGGAAGTATTCACCATTAGAAACAGTGCTAATATTTTGCCACCCTTCTTCAGAAATGGGAAGGAGGCAAAAGAAACTTATTAGTCTGCAGGGAGGGAGGAAGAGGAGAGGATACCTCTGAAAGGGTGAGACTGAGGCCACCGTGGAAATAACTTGTAAGCAAGGTATTCTGGTCAATGAGTGAATAGTAGCAGTTAGACAGTGAGAATAAAGATGTGATGCGCTGTAAGGTTTCACTGCTAATGTAATGGTTTCTGTGTAGCAGCAGTGTTTGGGTTATGACTAGAGATAATGGGCCCTTGGAATGTGGAGCTATCCAATGAGAGGGATATCGTTCTTTCTTATGGGGCTGGGAGCAGGGATTTTGTCGGTCTTTTGCTGGGGAGAGATGAGGAGAGAAGACGTGAATGGAGAGAGTTGGTCGACCACCGGACGGAGTGGACTTGGAGCGAGGGTCTGAAGGTCAGCGACGCTTGGAGGAGGTCGATGGTGGACGTCAGTGAGCCCCAACATTGCGCATTAGACTGTTTCATGAGAATGGGCCTTTTTCTTTTTTTTGTCTCTTTACTAACCATATAGTCAAATTAAGAATTATAAAGCTCAATTGATTAATCGCATACTGTTTGTTATTTCATGGTACTGATATGTAACAGAGGACACATCACGCAGCATCCACCCAAACAAGATTTCTAAAGTTTGTCTGGGCCGAGGGCTGTCTTCCCCAAGATTAAGCTGCTAGCCGAACTGAGAGTTACAATTGTGGGGGCTCGTCCGGGATTGATTGCATTGGATGCTGTGTGATTACCCTGAGCAATGAGCCAATGGGGTAGATATTCGTACTCCGGATGAATTGTTAATTTGCCTGTTAGGTATTGTTAAAGATGTGATTGTGGGCGGAGGTTTGATAAAATGGGGGACTCAGCTCTCGTTTTAATGCAGACCAGCACTGGTGTAGCAGTAGCTGGGGGCAGAGATTTCAAAGACAGGGTTCTATCATTTCTGAGGAGTGAGGGGAAGGAGTGGTCGGATTTGGAATGTCTAGTTAGTCCACGTCCCCCAGTGAAGAGTGAGAATTCTGAGTTAGTATCTGCCCTTAATTCTCTGGTAAATAAATGGAAAAATGCCCAGTTTCAAAGTCCCAGCTATGGTAGGCTCCGTCAATTTTCTGGAATAACGCCCACTCCTAAAGGGGAAGAGGAGTAAGAGACTTGGGAAGAGAAGACCTTTCAGTTGTTAGATGAGTGGCAGTGCTTTGATGACGTAAAGCGACAGAGATTGGTTGAGAGTTTGAGTGGGCGGGTTGCTGACATTGTGAAAGCTGTCAGGTCGCGGTATCCTGTAGCAACAGCTGTCAATTACATGCAAGCAATGCTTTTGGCCTGACAGGAAGCCCAATGGAGCTCATGGCGGGGTTTCAGAACATGCGTCACGAGAAGCTGTCTCTTTCTAATTTTCAGCTAGCGAGGCAGCTAAATTGCTTGCAGCGCAGAGGGGTCGTTCAGACAGCTGAGGTGAATCAGTTAAAAATGGACCAGATAGCCACGGGCGTCCAGTCCCAGGACCTGCAAGCTTGGGGTCTCCGACAGTCTCGTAAGATGTGCCTCCTTCCATGTTTTGTTGAGCTGATCAAAGAGGAATAGGAAGAGAAGAACGCATTGGAGGCACAGGAGGCCTCCGTCAGCAGGGTACAGTCCTCAGTATTGGTCCCCTTGCAACGAAGTGACCATGGATAGCCTAGCCCAGGGAGCGGTAGAGGAGGTTGTGGCAGAGTTGAGAACGGAAATATGTCGGCTGTTATCAGTGGGTGTGACCCCCCCCCAATACGACTGAGCTGATGAGAGGGGCGGATCCCCCAAGGAGATGAACAATGTGGAGGGCTGCTGGCAGCAGGTGTCACGCCAGAAGGAGAGTGAGCCCCCGGGTACCTAAGCAGAAGGAGTCATTGGGAAAACTTAGAGGAGACCCAGTGAGGGAATGGCCTGGTGTCTGTGGAGGAACACATTCCCAGCAATGTACCGAGGAACCCCTGAAAGTGAAAGGCCCTACTTCTGAAGGTTTAGTGGGACCATGCTCCAGTGTGTTGCTACGGATAGAGGGTATTTATGCTAAAGCCATACTCGAAACCAGGTCACAGGTCACGTCGTTGTACCGTTTCTTTTACAACTGGTATCTGAAGCATTTACCCTTGACCCCATTCAGGGCACTAGAGATCTGGGGGCTTAGTGCTAGTGATTATCCATACGACGGTTATTTATCAGTGAAGTTGGAGTTCTCGGAGGCCGATGTGGGAGTGTCTGAGGTCCTTAATACATTAGTGCTGGTTTGTCAGGATCCTGTTGAGAAGGGTGGCATTTCAGTTCTGGTGGGGACTAACACCCCTCTGTTGAGGAGGCTCAATGGGGCCTGCAAGGAGAAGGCTGGTGAGAGCTTCTGGGAACAATTGTCTGCGCATCCGGCGTTTCAAGCTGCTTTTGAGGAAGTGCGTGGGCTGGATACCGAATTTACACGAGGGCCTGTGTGGTTCAGCCAATCAAAGCCAATGGTGGTACGGCCTGGGGAAGTAGAGGCAGTGATGGGGACCCCCAATTTCTCAGAGCGCCTGAGGTGAGGTCCTGTTAGTGGACGCTCGAGAAGACCACGAGGGTGAGATGGGATTTCCTGCTGGGGTACTGGTGAGGCCCGAATTGCAGAAGCCCTCGGTGGTACAGGCAAGCAGGACGGCAATGGTTTTCAGGAACACTACGAAGAGGGAGGTCACCTTCAAGCGAGGGATGCCCCCGGTGCATCTGCTCCAAGTAAAGGTAATGTCTGGTGTCCCTGTGAGACAAGCCGGGGAGAAACTATTGCAGAAAGGGGGAAAGTTGACTGCTGAGTCATTCAACTTTGGGGACTCCCCGGTGCCGCCAGGTTGGAAAAGGAGACTGGTAGAGAATATGTTGAAGCTGGAAGGTATCTTTTCCACTGACGAGTTTGATGTGGGTTGTTCCAAGAGCACTCGTCACACTATCCGGGTGACTGAGGACAACTTGTTTAGAGAGCAGTCGCGGCGACTGGTCCCTGCAGAGGTGAAGGACTTTCGGCAGCATTTGTGTAAGTTGAAGGAAGCTGGGATCATCACCGAGTCCCGAAATCCCTATGCATCCCCAATAGTAGTGGCCCGAAAGAAGAATGGGAAGGTATGAATGTGTGTGGACTATAGGACTCTGAATAAGCTCACCCGACCAGTACACGGTCCTGAGGATTGAAGATGCGCTAGCCTGTCTGAGTGGTGCAAAGTGCTTCAGTGTGCGGAACTTGAGGAGTGGATATTACCAGATCCCTATGAGTGAAGCTGACAAAGAGAAGACAGCATTTATATGTCCCCTGGGATTTTTCCAGTTCGAAAGGATGCCCTAGGGCATATCGGGAGCCCCTGCAAACTTCCAGCAGGTCATGGAGAAGATGGTGGGGGATATGAACTTGCTTGAAGTATTGGTATATCTGGATATCCTCATAATATTTGGATCCACCTTGGAAGAACATGAAGCAAGGCTGCTGAAGGTGCTGGGCCGCTTGAAAGCTAAAGGGTTAAAACTTTCCCTGGATAAGTGCCAGTTCTGCCAAACGTCTGTTAGCCATGTTGGGCACATGGTCTCACGGGATGGAGTAGTTACAGATCCGGCTACGATAGAGGCGGTGACCACTTGGCCAAGACCCCAGACAGTGAGCGCTCTGCGTTCATTCCTCAGGTTCTGTGGTTACTATCGGAGGTTCGTCAAAGGCTACGCGAAAGTGAATCATCCTTTGAATGAGCTTCTGTGCAGTTACCCTCCCTTGGGGAAGAAAGAGGGGGGAGAAAAGGACAGGAGGGTGGAGAGTATCTTAGCCTGTTGGAGCCCTTTGGACTGAGGTGGGATGCAAAATGTGAGGAGGTCCTTCAGTCACTGAAGGAGCTGCTGACCCAGGCGCCAGTGCCGGCTTTTGCGAACCCCCGATTGACGTATGTTCTGCACACAGATGCCAGCCGAGAGGGCTTAGGGGGTGACCTGTATCAGGATCAGGGCTCCGGGTTGAGGCCCGCTGTGTTTTTCAGCTGGAGTCTGTTGCCCTCCGAGAAAAACTATGCCACGCACAAGTTGAAATTTCTGGTGTTGAAATGGGCAGTGGTGAATGAGCTGAGTGACTACCTCTACGGCGGCAAGTTTGAGGTGAGAATGGACAACAACCCCCTAACGTATATCCTGGCCTCAGTGAAACTCAGTGAAACAGGCCATTGGTGATTGGTGGCGTTGTCTGCCTATGATTTCAGCCTGAAATACCAGCCAGGGAGCCAGAACACTGATACAGATGATTTGTCCCAACGGGCACATGAGGGAATAGACAGGGATGAGGAGTGGGAGAGCATTCCTGCTCAGGGGTGAAGGCCCTGTGTCAGTTTGCCATCACCGTGAAGGCAGAGGGAAAGGAGGGGCAGGAGTGAGCGGTGGATCAATTGGCGGCTTCTAATGATGCCATTCCCCAGGTTTACTGTAACCTGACTGCTCTGAAGACAAATTAGCTGCCAGACTTGGGTTCTGGGGAAGTGGCAGTTGCTCAGCGAGATGACCCGGGCATCAGTATCATTTGGTCAGTGGTCAAAAAGGGAGACATGGCTCAGGCAGAAAAGACAAAACACGCAGCGATGACTCCATTACTGAGAGAATGACCTCAGTTGGAGTTGTGGAACCAGATCCTATACCAGGTCACATCTCCCCCGAACCGACCTCAGCTTTGCCAGCTGGTTCTGCTGGAGAAGTATCGGAATATTGCGTTAAAGTCACTTTATGATGATTCTGGACATTTGGGGATTGAAAGGGCCTATGGATTGCTCAGAGACCAGTTTCACCATCCCCAAATGAAGTCTGAGATCAAAGAGTACTGCAAGCTGTGCATTTGATGCATACGGCGGAAGACACTGCCTATGCATGCAGCTCCCTTGTCCCACTTGCGGAGTGCAGGACCTGGTGTGTATGGATTTCCTGTCAATAGAACCCGATGCCAGCAACACGGTGAAAGTCTTAGTCATCACGGATCACTACACCAGATATGTGCAGGCTTTTCCTACCCAGGACCAGAGGGTGTCCACGGTGGCCAAAGTGTTGTGGGAGAAATATTTTATTTATCATGGCCTCCCCGGGCAGATACATAGTGATCAGGGATGAGATTTCAAGAGCAGACTCATCAATGCGTTACTGAGCATGCTTGGAGTTGAGATGTCATGGACCACACCGTATCATCTGTAGGGTGATTCCCCAGCCCAAGAGGTTTAATTGGACCTTGCTAGACATGCTCGGGACTTTAGAGATCAGCAAGAAGAGCGGGTGGAGTCAACATATTGGACATCTGGTTCACAGTTACAACTATACCAGAAATGAAGCTACTTGGTACTCACCACACTATCTGATGTTTGGGCGCGAGGTGAGGTTGCCCATTGACCTTTGTTTTGGGACTGACGAGGGCAACTTATCACTGAAAACTTATCTGAAGTATGAGTCTGACATGAGAAGAGAGCTGAAAAGGGCTTATGAATTAGCTGGGGTCGTGGCTGCCAAGCAGAATCAAGGAAATAAGAGGAGGTACAATCAAAAGGTGAGGTTCTTCCAACTCATGCCGGGAGACCGAGTCCTCATAAGGAATTTGGGGCTACCTGGAAAGTATAAGATGGCTGACCGCTGGGCAGCTACGCCCTATGTGGTGGAGAGTCAGATGCCAAACCTATCAGTTTTCCGGAAGAAACCAGAGGATGGGGGTGGGCCTGTCAAGATTCTCCATCAGAACCACCTGCTGCCCCGGGACAAGACATGCAGGTAGACCCAGAGCCCGACTTGGAGCCTACACCTGGTAAGAGGACTCTGTGGAAATGCAGGGAAATGCAGGGCAATGCAGGGCCAACAGCAGGAGAGGTTAGGTCAGCCCCCACCCCTGACAGGGATACTGATTTGGAGGATGAGGACCTGGATGCGTGATATATGCTGCCTTTTGTTAACTCCCCATTGAGGAAGAGACTTCCAGCTCTTCTCCGGCAGAGTCAGATGAAGTGGGAGAGGCTATCTGTGGACAGCCTGGGTTGCAGCGGGACCCTGCAAGGGATGAAGTGGGGCTTGGCCACGGGACCGAAGGGTCTGAGTTGCAGGTGGACATGAGTGATAGGTCGGGGGAGGCCTCGCCAGGTAGACCGGAAGTATCCCCAATAGTGTCTGAACCTGAAGAGTTAGGTGAGGAGGTACGGAGGTCGCAGAATTAGGAGACCAAGGGATAGGCACCAGGGGAACACAGTGTGACCCCTACCATATTGGGGAGCTATGTCACTGCCTTTACACCTGGATTGGACTTCGTGTTTTGCAGGAAGGGTTGGCGAATTATTTCAACGTCATGAGGACATGACTAAATTTGGTGGGGGGAAGAGTGTAACACACTGTAAGGTTTCACTACTAATGTAATAGCTTCTCTGTAATGTTCCACTGCTAAGGTAATGGTTTCTCTGTAGCAGCAGTGTTTGGGTTATGACTAGAGATTACAGGGCTTTGGAATGTGTGCTATCCAACGAGAGGGATGTTGCTCTTCGGATCTGGGAGCAGGGGCTTCATGGTCTTTTGCCGGGGAGAGATGAGGAGAGAAGAAGTGAATGGAGAGATCTGGTAGACCACTGGACGGAGTGGACTTGGAGCGAGGGTCTGAAGGTCGGCAACGCTTGGAGGAGGTCGATAGTGGATGAATGGCCTTATCAGTGAGTTCCAACATTGCGCATTCGATTGTTTCATGAGCATGGGCCCTTTTTTTGTTTCTTTACTAACCATATGTTCAAATTAAGAATTATAAAGCTCAATTGTTTAATCGCATATTGTGTCCTGTTTGTTATTTCATGGTACTGATTTGTAACAGGGTACACATTGCGCAGCATCCACCCAAACAAGATTTCTTAAGTTTGGCTGGGCCGAGGGCTGTCTACCCCTAGATTAAGCCGCTAGCTCTACCGAGCGTTATATAGACAAAAATAATGGAGGAGTTGTGGAGTGCAAAGAAGGAAGATTTGCCCTGCAACCTGGCTGGGCATGTCCTCCTCTCCCAGATTAAAGATTAAAGTCTGTCACGAGCCTTGTGGCCCATCAGGCCGGTGCTTATGTGGTTTCCATGGTGTGAAGCGACTGAGTAGGAGACTCCCCCCCCACCCGGATAGGACGTCAGTCTAGCGTGAGGTTAACTCTCAGCATTTTTGCCGGTACCCATTCTCAGTTGGGTAGACTGGAGCATTGTGCGGTTAAGTGCCTTGCTCAAGGACACACACGCTGCCTTGGCTGAGCTCAAATCCACGACCTTCAGATCGCTAGTCCAACGCCCTATCCACTTGGCCTCGCCCCACACTCCTCTCCCAGATGGGAAGGAAGAAAGAAGGAAGAAAACAAACAGGCTGTGTGAATAACACAGATGGTCAACTAATGCAGACAGAGAAATTAAGTAATCTGAAATTATAGAATTCAATGTGCTGTTAGACCTCATTGTAACCACACAGCAAGCCACATACCAGTGAGAGTGCGATGGAAAATTAAAGGCACAGGCAGCTGAAACTCAGGGTGAGCTCTTTGGGATAATTATAAGTGTTCTGCAAAATATCACCCAGTCTGCCTTGGATTTCTCTAGAGCATGCCATATTATGAGTGCTGGAAAGGAAGAAGTGCAAGCGAACTGCTGTATCTCCCGAGACACTCTTGGGTCCCGAGCCGATGGGAAGAGAAGAGATGAAAGTATAAGTGTTGTATAACCTTCGGTTGTAAAGGAACAGAACAACATGGAAGCAGGGGCAGGCCATCTGGCCCTTCAAGCTTGCCCCTCCATTTAACATAGTCGTTGATGACCTTAGCCTCTCTGCCTTCTCCATTGAATTCGATCCATCAAATATTTATGAGGTACCAAGCCATGGAAGGGCAGAATGGAAGAGTGGACCAGGGAGTCACAAAGGGAACAGCCCACGTGAAATGCTAAAAGAGGAAGAGAGGGAGATTATGTGTCTGGTAGTGGGACCTCGGCACTCTGAAGGCTCAGTTGCAGAAAATTATCATTATAAAGCTGTTTTCGATGGTGAGGGAATCAACGTAGAGGGAAGTCATGCTATGATCTTTGACTAGTGGAGTGGTTATGAAGGGCCAAGTGACCTACTACTTATGGTCTTATCTTCCACATGCATTGACTGATTGCAGTGGATCACACATTTAGATTTTTTTGTTCTACTGAGAATCCAAGAATCCCGTCAAACATCTTTGAACATAGAACACAGAACAGGACAGGAACAGGCCTTTCCGGCCATGATACTGTGCCAAACTAACTAGACAAACAATTAAATTCCTAAATAAACTAATCCCTTCTGCCTTCACAATATCCCTGTATACTCATGTGTCTATCTAAGAGCCTCTTAAATGCCTCTATCATATTAGCCTTCTCTACCACTTCTAGTAGGCATTGCAGGCATGCAGCACTCTCTGTGAAAAAAATGCTCTGTACATCTCCATAGGACCATAAGATTCGGCCCATCAAATCTGCTCCACCATTCCATCTCCGTCAAGCATAGCCCCTCTCACCCGAATTGCCTACTTTTTGGATGAATGGAATGCATTTTTGGTAAATAAGACACTATGCTAATCATACCACCAATATTGTGTGAGAACCCAATATTGTGTTGAACTTTGAACCCAGTGTTTCTTCTTTGGTCGAGGTCCCAGCACACTACCGATGACATTACACTTGAATTGTACAGGGGATTACAGATCATCAACATCATCATTAACAACATTTTTTGTTACCAACTATAAATCCTTATTACTAGTTGCAACAGTTGCAGGAAACAACTACTGGAGAAGTGCTTATTAGGCATTAATGTATTTATAACTTGATCAAAACTGACCACATAAGAAAATGCTGGAATGGCTATCATTATATTTTATCTTCTTTGATCTGTTTATAAGGTTAGTAGTCAGCAACCATAAATTGCTTTGAAAGTGTTACTGCAATTGCTATAGTAGTCTCATAAATTTTACTCTCAAAAAGGTACGTACTTCTATGAGAGCCTATTTCAGACATGTGAGCCATATTTCTTGCCCAACTCAATTGGTTGAGTGTAATGAGAGCCTCAATGGCAGGGATTCTGGCCTGGAAGAGGACATTAATGTTGATTTACTTATCCTTCCAGTGAACTTGGAGGATTCTTTGGAGGCAAATTTTGTGACATCTTTCCAGTGCCTTATGTGTGACTCCAAGCTCTCTGTTACTAGCTGCACTGAATATTTGAGGAACAACACCCTATCTACCACATAAACATATTGTAGCCTTCCAAAAGAAAGATTAAAGTATACAATCTCAGGTAACTCACTTTCTCTGTCCATATCAGAAGTGGCGATTTCCACTATTAGCCAGTTAGCCATGACATTGGTTCAATTTTTCTCCCTTCATTAGCATGGTTTGATCTGCTGAGATATGTTATGGCCCTGAATTTCACAGATTTACAGTATATTCCTTTGTTTGTATTCTGGTTTTTAGTTACCTTTGTTTCATACCTTTGTTTCCTGGAAAGTAACAATCACTTTGAGTGGATCAAATACTGAAATTATGGAATGCCGTCCCTTTAAAAAGAAATACTTAATTGTATTGCTGAGATCTTAGACATGCAAAATCTCATAAATCTACACATTTTGTTACGGTTGAACCTGTTGTCAATTTAGTTTTTTATTTGCTTAAGTGTTTCAAACCTTGGAGTTTTTATTGTGTTACCTTTCTAAAGGGATGTTTTAAGTCCAGTGCAGTTCAGTTTAATCAATTATATAATTCCCACTGGCTTACTTAAAACCAAATCCTTTCATGTTATACAAATGTTCGTTATTATCTGCTCCTGTTAGCACTATGAAAGAATTATCCATTTTGTAATCTATTTTCTATTTCCATGCTTAAGATATCTAATTAGCTTTAGCGTCTAATGGTAATCAATCTTATTTCTGATCATTGCTTGCCTAACCTCTTTAAATCATCAGAAAACTTAATAACGCCAGAATAGTTCTATATCAATCGTGAGTATTCCAGATTATTATTTTCCCAGATACCCATTTCTGTAGAGATTTAAACCCTCTGTTTTTATTCCTAAACTGTCTTACAGTCCATCCAGGCAATTTGTTACTTAAGAAACACATTGCCAGGAAAAGGGAATTAAGATAAACTATTATTGTTTAAAAAGAGCAAGATCAATATCTGTTTAGAAGTGAGACTGATATTAATAGAAATATATAATGTGTTTGATTTTTATAGAGGTAGTTGAACAAACAGAATCAGTGTTTGTTAATAAAGGGGTCAAAATGAATAATGGAGTCAAGCCATAATACGATAGTCATGCTGTTTTTCAGAACTGTAGCTGCATGGCCTTTCTGTGCCCTGAATTTTATTTCAAGCCATTTGTTCCTTAAATCTCAATAATGGCTGTTATTCTTAGCTGAGGTACTTCGTAAAATGGTATTTGAAAACTCAACTAGGTATTACAGGCGAATAGTTTCTGTATCACTATGGTTACTTCCTCAGAAATTCCTGGGGTCTTCAAGATGTAACCTATTTCATCATAAGGACATGTACCAGAAAGGTAGTTCCTGCAGCCACACCACTTTTTTGCTGAACCAGACCTGTGCTCTGGTGAATATTGCAACAGCTTACAAGATTATCTCTTAGTTATGGTACATTATTCAAAGGTTTCAAAGGTACATTTAATGTCAGAGAAATGTATACATTATACATCCTGAAATGCTTTTTCCTCACAACCATCCACGAAAACAGAGGAGTGCCCCAAAGGATGATTGACAGTTAAATGTCAGAACCCCAAAGTATCCCCCAGCTCCCCTCCCTCCCGCGTGTAAGTGGCAGCAAGCAACAATTCCCCCCTCTCCCCACCAGCAAAAAAAAGCATCGGCACCCACCACTGAGCACTCAGGAATTACATTATTCGCTGGAGTTCATAAGTAGTGACCCTTATATTTTCTAGTTTACATAGAGAATCAAGGGTTATAACTGGAATGAATGAAGGACAGACCGCTTGCCCTTCATTCTTTTCCAGTGCTCTAGAATTTAATGCCTATGCCAAACACCTGTACTTACAGCTATTCTGCATTGAAAGCATAGAATTACTGTACCTCTTACACATCTGCCATTGTCACCTTTCTGATGAAAGTTATCCCTGATCCTTTGAGCTGAGGTCCTGCTTGGTGGCAGACTATTGCACACACAAATTGTGCTTTATGAGAATCCAGAGCAAGCCTCACAGAAACACCTGTAATTCTTCGGTATTGTGCTAAAATGTAATCCAGAGTCTAGCTGTCTGACAGACCTGCATAAACTAGTGCATATTTCTAAATGTCTGACAAATAGAAATACTGTACTCAGAAGCATTCACATATCATTAAAATTCCATCATACTACTAAAGACAGTTTCCTTTTAACTAAACAAAGAGGGACTACCGCACTTAAGGAGATTTCTAAATAGTTCAAGTATTTATCTACACTCAGTTAATGCAGAAAAGTGTATAATCTACCTTAAAACTGTTCATCTCCAATCAAATAATTGTTTAGGACTGATGAAGTTGCAGGGCACTTTAGAAACACTCCTCACTATACTTACTGAGTAATCGTCTCAACGTTGTGTTCAGTAAATTTTATGCATCCACATTCACGTGTGCATACACAGGTTTCCAGCAATTAGCGACAACTACACAGGGAAATGTCAGCAGTTACATGAGAGGTATTGGTATTTCCCTGAAAGATCTGAGCCATTGATTGCACTAGGAGAAATGTGTGGACCCAGATGTAAAGTTGCAGACAGCTCACTATCATTCTTTCTTCAATACTTTCTCTTCAACCACACAAGGACAGAGTTTCACTCCTTACAAGCAGACTGAAATGTTCAGGCATTTTTTTTATCAGATTAATTGATAGCTCGAGTGAAATCTCAAAGCAGAGATACAGCAAGTTATCAAAATTTCAAAATTATAACTCCGCATTATTAGAGTACAGTATTAAAGTATTACATTGCATTTCAAAAATTAAAGGGCTCTTAGTTGTAACTATTTTCTGTTTCCCTACCCCAAATAGGCAGCAACCAAATTCAGGCACCATTAACCTAATATAAACACATGTAAATCACTCTAGGATAAGCAAATCCCATTGCCATGATGTTCCACCAGTAAGAAAACAGTCGTTGCTAAAGGAACTTGATGCTTCATCCAGAAATAACTTGGGTTGCTTTTGATATTTAAATAACTTTACCATCTATTTGTTAAATTAAAGGAGCTACTGTAAACTCATTTTCCATATTCTCATAATGCATGCGCTGTAATAATTTATTTACAGTAGGAACATAAGAACTTAAGAGTAGGCCATAAGGTCCCCTGTTTCAACCTTCAGTAAGAAATTGAAAGATCTGATCTTGGCCTCTATTGCCTTTTCCTGCCAGCTCCTCATAACCCTGTCTTAGGTATGTCTCTCTCCCCCAGCTGAATACACTCAGCAATTCGGCCTGCACACTTTCCGAGCTGGAGAATTACAAAGATCCATTACATAGTGAATGACTGCAATCCTGCTAATGAATTAACTCTCAGATTGCTTTCGGGGAGTGAGTCCTGAGATTTAGGCATAGCAATAATGACAATTGGTGATACAAATCCAAATCAGGATGGTATACAAGTTGGAGGAAAAACTTGCAGGACATGGTGTCCTCGTATCCTCTTAGTGGTAGAGGCAGCCAGTTTGGAAGATGCAGACAGAGTAGCCTTGGTGAGTTTCAGCAGTGTATTTTACACTGGTAAAATAGAATGCTTGATGGAGTGTCTATCACATGGGTTGCTTTGTTCTAGATAAGGCCATGCTGTTAGAAAGCTATGGCACAAATCACATCCAGGCAAGTGGAGTGTACTCCAAGATATCCCTGAATTGTGCCTTGAGGCATCAGCAGGTGAATCACTGATTGCAGGATACCAGTCTTTGACTTGCTCCTATAGCCACAGTATTTATGCAACTGACCTTATGAAGGATGGGATGTCAATGATGAAGCCGCTGAAGATCGTCATTACAAGGGTACAGTAATGTCCTGGAGTTGGTATAAATGACTTTCAACTACCATGTAATTGTTTTCCTATCATTCTTTGTGATATTTTAAACAGAGAGAGAAGAGAAATTGCCTTTCAACTCATGAGACAGCATAGGCCATCAACTTTTGCTGTTGATGTTTTTGTAGCAGGCAATTTCTTTTTTACGAGGTCGGGTTGCTAGCTCGACACTCAACGCAGCATGGATGGAAAGCGTGCACAGGAGCTGGCTGGATTCGAACTCCAAAGTCCAGCGCTGATGCCACTACACCACCAGCTGGCAATATTTTAAATAGGTGATCCACCTATTCTGAAACTGTGTCTCCCTTGTCCTAGATTTCCCCACACAGGTAAACATCCTCATAGCTTCTACAGTGTCATACCTTTTCAGAACCTTAATATTTCAAAAAGATCAAAAGACCATAAGACCATGAGACATAGGAGCAGAATTAGGCCATTCAGCCCATTGTCTGCTCCACCATTTCATCATGGCTGATTTATTATTCCTCTCTAACCCATTCTCCGGTGTGCTCCCCATAACTTTTGATGGTCATATTAATCAAGAACTCATCAGCCTCAGCTTTAAATATATCCAGTGACTTAGCCTTACCAGCCATCTGTGGCATTGAATTCTACATATTCACCATTCTCTGGCGAAAGAAATTCATCCTCATCTACGTTCTAAATGGGTGACCCCTTTTCTGAGACTGTGCCCTGTGGTCGTAGACTTCCCCACCATGGGAAACATCCTTTCCACGTTCACTCAATCAAGGCTTTTCAACATTTGATAGCTTTCGATCAGATCCACCCTCATTCTTCTGAATTCCAGTGCGTACAGTTCTAGAACCATCAAATGCTTCTCATATGACAAGCCTTTCAGTCCTGGAATCATTTTGTGAACCTCCTTTGAACCTTCTCCAATGTCAACACATCCTTTCTTAGATAAGAGGTCCAAAGCTGCTCACAATACTCCAAGCGAGGACTCACCAAGGTCTCAACATTACATCCTTGCTTTTGTATTCTAGTCCTCTTGAAATGAATGCTAACATTGCATTTGCCTTCCTCACCACAGACTCAACCAGCAAATTAACCTTCAGAGAGTCCTGCACATGGACTCCCCAGTCCCCTTGAACCTCAGATTTTTGAATTTTCTCTCCATTTAGAAAATAGTCAATGCTTTTATTTTCTACCAAAGAGCGTGTTCACACACCTCCCGACACAGTATTCCATCTGCCCCTTCTTCACCCATTCTCCTAATTTGTCTAAGTCCTTCTGTAGCCTCTCCATTAGTCACTGGCAGTTACCCAGAACCAGATCTCTTTATTCCCACTCCTTGCCTCCTGCCAATCAGTCAATGCTCTATCTATGCTACTATCTTTCCTGTAATACCATGGGCTCTTAACTTGTTAAGCAGCCTTATGCATGGCATCTTTTCAAAGGCCTTCTGAAAATCCAAGTACACAACATCCACTGATTCGCTTTTGCTCATCCTGCTTGATATTTCTTCAAATAATTCCAACAGATTTTTCAGGCAAGGTTTTCCCTTGAGGAGTCCATGCTGACTTCGGCCTATTTTCTAATGTGCCTCCAATACCCCAAACCCCTTCCTTAGCAGTCAACTTCAACATCTTCCCTGCCACTGACATCAGACTCACTGGCCTGTAGTTTCCTTTCTTCTGCCTCTCTCCTTTCTTGAAGAGTGAAGTGACATTTACAATTTTCCAGTCCTACAGAACTATGCCAAAATTCATTAATTCTTGAAAGGTACCTACTAAAGCTTCCCACAATTTATTCTGTCACCTCTTTCAGAACCATAGGGTGTATACCATCTGGTCCAGGTGATTTATCTACCTACAGACCTTTCAGTTTCCAAGGCACCTTCTCCCACTTCACTCACTCTGCCCTCAGCTACTCTCGAATTTCTGGCATATTGCTAGTGTCTTCCACAGTGAAGACAGATGCAAAATACTTACTAAGTTCATCCACCATTTCCTTGTCCCTCATTGCTACCTCTCCATCACTATTTTCCAGTGGAGAGATTCTCCTTCGTTCTTCTAAACTCCAGCGAGAACAGGCCCAGAGCCATCAAACACTCCTCATACCCTTTCATACCTGGGATCATTCTCATGAGCCTCTCCTGGACAACCTCCAATACCAGCACATCCTTTTCTTAGATAAGGAGCTTAAAACTGCTTACAATACTCCAAGTACAGTCTGAACAATGCCTTACAAATTCTCAGCATTACATCCTTGCTTTTGTATTCTAGTTCTCTTGAAATGAACGCTAACATTGTATTTGCTTTCCTTACATCCAACATTAAAAAGGGCTAAGAGAGTTGTAAAAGAGCGCCTGAAGGCTTTATGTGTCAATGCAAGGAGCATTCGTAATAAGGTGGATGAATTGAAAGTGCAGATTGTTATTAATGATTATGATATAGTTGGGATCACAGAGACATGGCTCCAGGGTGACCAGGGATGGGAGCTCAACGTTCAGGGATATTCAATATTCAGGAGGGATAGACACGAAGGAAGGGGAGGTGGGGTGGCGTTGCTGGTTAAAAAAGAGATTAACGCAATAGAAAGGAAGGACATAAGCCGGGAAGATGTGGAATCGATATGGGTAGAGCTGCGTAACACTAAGGGGCAGAAGACGCTGGTGGGAGTTGTGTACAGGCCACCTAACAGTAGTAGTGAGGTCGGAGATGGTATTAAACAGGAAATTAGAAATGTGTGCAATAAAGGAACAGCAGTTATAATGGGTGACTTCAATCTACATGTAGACTGGGTGAACCAAATTGGTAAAGGTGCTGAGGAAGAGGATTTCTTGGAATGTATGCGGGATGGTTTTTTGAACCAACATGTCGAGGAACCGACTAGAGAGCAGGCTATTCTGGACTGGGTTTTGAGCAATGAGGAAGGGTTAATTAGCGATCTTGTCGTGAGAGGCCCCTTGGGTAAGAGTGACCATAATATGGTGGAATTCTTCATTAACATGGAGAGTGACATAGTTAATTCAGAAACAAAGGTTCTGAACTTAAAGAGGGGTAACTTTGAAGGTATGAGACATGAATTAGCTAAGATAGACTGGCAAATGACACTTCAAGGATTGACGGTGGATATGCAATGGCAGGCATTTAAAGGTTGCATGGATGAACTACAACAATTGTTCATCCCAGTTTGGCAAAAGAATAAATCAAGGAAGGTAGTGCACCCGTGGCTGACAAGAGAAATTAGGGATAGTATCAATTCCAAAGAAGTAGCATACAAATTAGCCAGAGAAAGTGGCTCACCTGAGGACTGGGAGAAATTCAGAGTTCAGCAGAGGAGGACAAAGGGCTTAATTAGGAAGGGGAAAAAAGATTATGAGAGAAAACTGGCAGAGAACATAAAAACGGACTGTAAAAGCTTTTATAGATATGTAAAAAGGAAAAGACTGATAAAGACAAATATAGGTCCCCTGCAAACAGAAACAGGTGAATTGATTATGGGGAGCAAGGACATGGCAGACCAATTGAATAATTACTTTGGTTCTGTCTTCACTAAGGAGGACATAAATAATCTTCCAGAAATAGTAAGGGACAGAGGGTCCAGTGAGATGGAGGAACTGAGCGAAATACATGTTAGTAGGGAAGTGGTGTTAGGTAAATTGAAGGGATTGAAGGCAGATAAATCCCCAGGGCCAGATGGTCTGCATCCCAGAGTGCTTAAGGAAGTGGCCCAAGAAATAGTGGATGCATTAGTGATAATTTTTCAAAACTCGTTAGATTCTGGACTAGTTCCTGAGGATTGGAGGGTGGCTAATGTAACCCCACTTTTTAAAAAAGGAGGGAGAGAGAAACCGGGGAATTATAGGCCGGTTAGCCTAACGTCGGTGGTGGGGAAACTGCTGGAGTCAGTTATCAAGGATGTGATAACAGCACATTTGGAAAGCGGTGAAATGATCGGACAAAGTCAGCATGGATTTGTGAAAGGAAAATCATGTCTGACGAATCTCATAGAATTTTTTGAGGATGTAACTAGTAGAGTGGATAGGGGAGAACCAGTGGATGTGGTATATTTGGATTTTCAAAAGGCTTTTGACAAGGTCCCACATGGGAGATTAGTGTGCAAACTTAAAGCACACGGTATTGGGGGTAAGGTATTGGTGTGGGTGGAGAATTGGTTAGCAGACAGGAAGCAAAGAGTGGGAATAAACGGGACCTTTTCAGAATGGCAGGCGGTGACTAGTGGGGTACCGCAAGGCTCAGTGCTGGGACCCCAGTTGTTTACAATATATATTAATGACTTGGATGAGGGAATTAAATGCAGCATCTCCAAGTTTGCGGATGACACAAAGCTGGGTGGCAGTGTTAGCAGTGAGGAGGATGCTAAGAGGATGCAGGGTGACTTGGATAGGTTGGGTGAGTGGGCAAACTCATGGCAGATGCAATTTAATGTGGATAAATGTGAAGTTATCCACTTTGGTGGCAAAAATAGGAAAACAGATTATTATCTGAATGGTGGCCGATTAGGAAAAGGGGAGGTGCAACGAGACCTGGGTGTCATTATACACCAGTCATTGAAAGTGGGCATGCAGGTACAGCAGGCGGTGAAAAAGGCGAACGGTATGCTGGCATTTATAGCGAGAGGATTCGAGTACAGGAGCAGGGAGGTACTACTGCAGTTGTACAAGGCCTTGGTGAGACCACACCTGGAGTATTGTGTGCAGTTTTGGTCCCCTAATCTGAGGAAAGACATCTTTGCCATAGAGGGAGTACAAAGAAGGTTCACCAGATTGATTCCTGGGATGGCAGGTCTTTCATATGAAGAAAGACTGGATGAACTGGGCTTGTACTCGTTGGAATTTAGAAGATTGAGGGGGGATCTGATTGAAACGTATAAGATCCTAAAGGGATTGGACAGGCTAGATGCGGGAAGATTGTTCCCGATGTTGGGGAGGTCTAGAACGAGGGGTCACAGTTTGAGGATAGAGGGGAAGCCTTTTAGGACCGAGGTTAGGAAAAACTTCTTCACACAGAGAGTGGTGAATCTGTGGAATTCTCTGCCACAGCAAACTGTTGAGGCCAGTTCATTAGCTATGTTTAAAAGGAAGTTAGATATGGCCCTTGTGGCTACAGGGGTCAGGGGGTATGGAGGGAAGGCTGGGTTCTGAGTTGGATGATCAGCCATGATCATAATAAATGGCGGTGCAGGCTCGAAGGGCCGAATGGCCTACTCCTGCACCTATTTTCTATGTTTCTATGTTTCTAACTCAACCTGCAGATGTACCTTGCAACCCTTTTAATTGCTTCTAGTGCAAAGATACCCCTCTTTAAACAGAGAGCCTAAACTCAAGTGCTTTCTTTACACTGTGAGTTTTGACTTAACTGCTAAGTTAAACACCAAGTTACTCTTTTTGCTGAATACTAGAAATATATTTGGCATTTTTCACTTCCAAGATGCCACACAGCATTCTTCACTCACTATCTGAAGCAATTCTTTCCTGAGACTGAAGAACAAATAAAAGCAAAACAGAAAAGAAGTATTTCAAGGAGACATAACAACGAAGTGAGACGAGGAAAAAAAGCAACTGGAATGCTGAATAAGCAAAATGACCTGTGGTTGATATAACGCAAACACGAGGAAATCTGCAGATGCTGGAAATTCAAGCAACACACACAAATGCTGGTGGAACGTCGCAGGCCAGGCAGCATCTATAGGAAGAAGTACAGTTGACGTTTTGGGTCGAGACCCTTGCCTGGCCTGCTGTGTTCCACCAGCATTTTGTGAGTGGTGGTTGATATAAATTAAATTCATTTTTAAAATTCTGCAGTAAAGAATGAGGAACAAAAAGGCCTAACACTGGCCTTATTATTATGATTTGGAAAGTTGTTTTAAATCAAGATATTTTTCTATTCTGCTCTGGGCAATAGTGCTTTAAATATTTACAACTTCCATTATTAACCAGCAAAGTTGTTAAATTAGTTCAATGGTGACCAATTTTGTCTATCTACCATTTTGGGGTTGAAATTAGGTTAGCAAGACAAAAGTTACCCAGAGAATTAACCCATTTAAACACTGCACTGATTCTTGGGAGGAACTTAATTAGATAGCCAAAGATTGTATTTTTAATTTAAGGGATCCTTGCCAACATTCGGGTAAAGCTGGAAGTCACAGCATTTTCTCATTTGGATGCTTTAAAAATTTCTTATATTTATTCCCCTTGCTGATTTAAGTCCTCCAAGACAAATAGTAGTGGTCCTTTTCACCCTTAACATTACAAGAAAGGCAAAAATGATCACTATTAAGCCAAATGGTGGAAAGGGTAATCCATATCACTCAATGTTACTCATCATGTGGAGTGCAGTTACCTACTCATTTGTTCAGTTTTCGAGCTGAGGTGTCTCTCTCTCTCTCACACACACACACACACACACACACACCATTCATGCAGCAACCATCAGTATGAAATTGCTTATGACCTGACACAGAATAATAATGCTTCTTGGTCAAGGTATACAACATAAGCAATGCAAGAACAGAATGCAACTTTAGTGCTTGGTCAGCTGATGCTATATCATATTGCATTTCAAATCATATATCACAGATACAACGGAAGAGTGGATTTAGTAGGTATTTAATGCATCCAATCATCATCTTCTCCATATTGTCACTCATTGTATCTCTCAAGTGGGTAAATATGCTGTTGTGTTTTTATTATCATAATTAAAATGCTATGCTTCTTAAAATGTTCTTCCTCAGATTTACCTCAATATTTTTCAAATGCTTATCTTTCTTGAGTATGGATCGACAGATATTCTTGCCAGAAACACTTAACCAGGCCACCAACAGATTTAGTGCCTGCAGATCCTGTTAAGCATATGGGTTTCTAATGGTATTTGGTCTAATTTCAATGTAGATGGAGGAGTAGACAGATGTAATGTACTGTATGGAAAGTGGACAACATTTAATACCTTCATTGCTCTGGTGCAGATATCGATGAGCTACTTTAGTTATTTGCAGAAATCTCAAAAATGAAGGTAATTCTTCAATGTTTTAAAGAAGGATGTTCTCAGGTTCCGGTCCAGCAACAATGAAGGAATGGTGATATATATTTACAGGTCAAGGTTATGTGTCGTTAGGAGGGGAGCTTGCAGGTGGTAGTGCTCCCATATTCCTGCCGTCTTTGACTTTCTAGCTGCCAGAGGTCATTGGCTTTAGAGAAGCTGTTGAAAAAGCCTTTGCAAGTGTAGCAACATTGAATAAAAATGAGGTTAACTACCCATACCTGTCTCAAACTCCTGAAGATTTTATAGCAGTATGAGTCAGACTCAGAAGTTGCATGAGCTGTGCAAGACAGATGCTGTAATTCTCCACGTCCTGATAGATTTCAGCCCAGAATTTTGAAAGAAATGTCTTTCTTTGAATTTTCCAAAGTCCCTCAGATTTGAGAAGGTTCCTTTAGAATGGAAAAATTTATCTTTTGAAAAGGGTTTATTTAAAAAGGGAGGGAGACAGAGAGCAAGAAACCTCAGGCTTCTTGGTTTAACAAGTGTCATAGGAAAATAGTTACAAACTATTTTTAAAGCTGTTGTAACATGAAAAATCTGCATGGTTACATAAGTGGGAAATCGTGCTTGATCAATTTATCAACTCTGAAGAAGAAGAAGAAGAAGAAGAAGAAGAAGAGGAAGAGGAAGAAGAAGAAGAGAAGAAGAAAAAGGGAATTAGTGGATGTACTGAAATTCCCAGAAGGCATTTGATAAGGTGACACAGCAAATGTTATTGAAAATAAAGCTTGTGATGCATGAGAAAAGATTGGCACAGGCAAAAGTCCGCTGGTTAGCAGGAGACAGCACAGGTATAAATGAATCTTTTTATGTAACATGAGGTTTGCTTCATTTTTATAACTTATATAAATAACTTGGAGCAAAGCATCAGAGAAATGGATGCTAAATTTGCTGATTGATCATGCACAGATAGGAAGCAATGCAAATTTTGAGGAGGATGTAAGGAAGTTACAAATTAGCTTAGATATGTTAGATGAATGGGAAAGATCTAATAAATGAAATTATCCAATTTGGTAGTTAAACAAAAACCATCTTATTGGAATAGTGAAAGATTGGAGTGCTCTGGGATGCAAAGGGATCTATGTGTTTTAGACCATGATTTGCAAAATATGCAGTTACTTCACATCATTAGTAAAAATAACAGGTTGTCTTTTTATCATGGGAAATTACTAGCTCGAATATGTGGGTGAGCTTGTAAGCTTGTTTAGGTTAGGTTATATCCAATGGAGTTTAAAAGACTGAGAGAAAACTTGATTGAAACACAGGACCCAAAAGAATTTAGGCAGAGTCAATATTTAAAAGATGTTTTCTCTTAACGGAAGAATCTAGAATTAGCGGTTGCTGTTTCAAAATAAAGGGCTGTCCAGTTACAGCAGAGATGAGGTTAAATTACTTTGCTCTCTCGGTTGTGAGCCTTTAGAACTCTAATTCTACTCCCTTTTGAGGAAGAGAGCCTTTGAATATGTTTAAGACGGAGATAGAGAGATTTGGATATCAAGGCGGTAAAAGATTAGCACAGATAAATGGGAACGCAAAGCTGTGGTTACTATCAAGCCTGCTTTACCCATATTAAGAGATGAAGCAGATTTGAGGAGTCAGGTGGTATATGTGTTTACTTGAGCTGCCTCCCTGGCATCATTTCTTCTTTATCTGGCACTCAGCTGTATGTTGGTATGTTTGTAACTTTGCCAGAATGCGGCATTCATATCTCACGTCAAAATAGCTATAGGATACCTGTCAAAGACAAAACAGCTTTCTATTTTTACCTCACCTGCTCATTCCAGCTGCAACAGGACATTGTTATAGCATCACTAAGGGGACCATCCAAACAATCGTACATTCACCAGACCACCAATGCCATCTTTAGGATGGCTAGGGAATTCAACTTGGTGTGATTTCACAGATGTCAGATATTTCTTTCTCTAAATAAACAGTTAACCTTCTGAGCCATATACCAACATATTGGCATTTTCACAGGAAGCATCAATTTTCTCAGTCGAATTGGATGTAACCGATTTGAACCAATTGAGTTAACTAATGGTAAAGTTCTACCTGTCCTTGTACCAGTATCACATATTGAACAACAGTTAGAAAGCTAACTCCTTGTTTAACAAAAACTGGCTTCAGTATGAGGTAAGACTCCAGTTAAACCCAATTAAATCACTTAGATGCCAAACATGGATGGACATTTTTTTGTTATTTTATATCATATGAATTATATTTTATTGATTGGTGCTCTGAGTAACATAGTGCACTAGTCGCTCCCTGAGACTTTCTCTTTCTCTCCCAGTAGAACACTTGCTTGACCTAACTACAAAAGAAATACCACCAGTGGATCAAACCAAAAGATTGCAGACGGTGGTTTTTGGCTGCAGATGTCCTCAACTTTCATCGCCGAGAATTCAGTCTGGGGTTGCAGGTTGGGTAGAACCTATTTTAGTCCATTTTCCAGGTTGTTTAAAACCAACGAACACCAACAGCCTATAAGTCCTGGCAGGTATCACTCCCCCTGATATTAGAACAGTAGCCAGCAAGAAAGAACGACTCCGTCAAACATCAGGTGAGAGGCACCCTCTACATGGTCGTACACCTACACCCAGCCGCCTAAAGTCAAGGAAGAGCTTCATGAACAGTGTTGTTCCATTACAATCAACTCCATCTGAAGCCCACATCGCCTTGTGGAAAGACCAGCTCGCCAGTCTCAAACAACCCCCAATGATGGAAATTCCACCAGATGAAAGCCTTTCCCCAGGAGCTAATTGCAACCTGGCAACCTGGAAGTGCCTTAACAGACTTAGGACTGGTGTAGGTCGTTCAAAGGTGTCACTAAGCAAATGGGGATATACAACCAGCCGACAACTTGTGAATATGGAACTGAGCCACAAACTATGCAACATCTCCTGCAATGCCCATCGCTAAAGGAACCCTGTACTGTTGCAGATCTTGCCGAATTCAACAACAAGGCGCAAAAATGTGTCCAGTTCTGGCTGGGCCATGTATAGACTGTCCGTGGACATGGTAAGAAGAAGTCCATTTCCTACCTAGTCGTGTAAAATTGGGAGGTTATCAAATTCAGAGTTATTTTTGGTGGTGTTCATACTGGAGCCAAAAGTTGTAATACTGAGTTAATGGTTTCTCAGCATCAAAGTTTTTAATTACTGATGGCATCCAATGTAGTGCCTCAATGAGAAAGATGAAATCCTTCAATGTCTCTTGTGCCTGGCAGTATTGGGATCCAAAGATTTACTTCTTCAGTGGTAGTTAAAACAGCTTCTTGGGGACGAGGAGGGAATCTCCTCGTCGGACTAGATTGGTTAGCTTTGCTGATCCTCTTTCGCTCCAAATGTGGAACTGGTTGGGCTTTGGAAATTGGATGTTCGCTGTATTTTTGAACCTCTCTCCGACATACTCTCGTGAACCAAGCGAGTGGTTTGCATGAGCTGAGATGGCCAGTATATTCCCTCCATTAATAATTGAGAGGTCCTGTTGTTAACGTGAAGGGACTTGCCTGAGACAGCTCACCTCTGCATCCGCAGTAGATGTTTGTAAGAATCTGATTCAACAAACGCGCTGCTGGAGGTACTCAGTGGGTTGGGCAGCATCAGTTCCTTCAGCTGGTTGTTTTGTCTCTCGTGTCTCCATTACAGAATGTGATTTCCAGTTTCAGAAGGATATGAACCTTTTTATATCCAAGGTCAAAAGAACAAAATAAATTCAGTATCACAGATTAGCAAGGACTAGGTAATTAGATATCAACATTTGTAGTCACAACTGTGCCAAACAAAGTTATGTTTTTGGCCCCACTCTTACCAGGATGTTTTGTGTGAAAATTAAGGAACTGTGACCAAAGAATTCATACTGGATGATGCTCAGACTCTTTAACCATCAAATATTTACAAAGAATAAAAGTAGCCCAAATAACTTTTGTGTATCATTGATTCAACTTTCCTCATCCAAACCATTTGCTACCTGATGCTTAGGCAGGTGCAAGCTGTGTTCTGGCTGCTATCCAGTTAAATTGAGCCCCCAAAACGCAAGCTACGGGGTGCAAACATTAACCGCACACAAAAGGTCACAGGTAAGTTCTATGATCTGCCAGAGAATCCTATTCATTCTCTCCACACACCAAACCCCAGCATCAGTCCCTCTTTTAATGTAACGTGAGACCTTCAGCTCTCACAAACTCTTATTTTCATTTCTACATTCATACTTCATTGTGTCAAATGAGTCCGATCGGATATATAAATGATTGGGCACGGGGAAGGGGGTCTGCCCAGTAACTATTAGGAAAGTTGAGACATGGTTTTGAACCTCAACGTGTCATTCCCAAAACCTCTCCCAAAACTGAGCCGTGCTCTGTGCAAAATATAGAGCTTTCCTGCATGTAATGTTTCATCAGCAGAACAATATTTTCCACCTCTGCAAATTCATTAGACACCACTTATCTTAGCTGCTGTGGGAGTCCTCATCCATGTCCTCGAAGATTTTTCAGAATCAGAATCCTTTATTATCGCTAAGTACTGTATGTGGACACATACAGGGAATTTGATGCCGGTTTCCCTGAGCTCTCGCTGTACAGAATCAAAAAGCAAACAAGACAATAGTGCAAATAATCGTGAACTATATACAATGAGGTATACCTGTGTATGTACAGGTAGACTTAGTTTATAATAGACTAAAATTCAAGTGTTCATAAGACTGATGGCATACGCAAAGAAACTGTTCTTGTACCTATTTGTCCTGGCATACAGTAATCTAAGGTGCTTACCAGAAGGAAGGAGTTGGAACAGGTGAAGTCCAGTGTGTGATGGGTCTACAATGATGCTGCTTGCTCGCTTCCTGACTCTAGATGCATATAAGTCCTGGATCGAGGGCAGCTTCACACCAATAATCCTTTCCGCAGCCCTGACGGTCCTTTGGAGTCTATTCTTGTCTTGTTTGGTAGCTGATCCAAACCAGACAGTGATGGATGAACAGAGACCAGACTGGATTATTCCTGAATAGAATTGAATCAGCAGTTCCTGAGGCAGGTTGTACTTCCTGAGTTGACATAGGAAATACAACCTCTGCTGAGCCTTTTCGATAAGAGTGTCCGCGTTGGGTGTCCACTTCAGGTCCAGGGAGATTGTGACACCCAGAAACCTGAAGGTTTCCACAGCAGACACAATACTGTTGAGTATAGTGAGTGGAGGGAGTATTGGGGGGATGCTCCTGAAGTCCACTGTCATCTCCACAGTCTTGAGCGTATTTAGCTCCAGATTGTTCTGACCACACCAGAGGGCCAGCTGTTCCACCACCCATCTGTATGCAGACTCATCACTGTCTCGGATAAGGCCAATGACAGTTGTGTCGTCTGCAAACTTCAGGAGTTTAACAGATGGATCCTGTGAAGTGCAGTCATTAGTGTAGAGGGAGAAGAGCAGTGGGGAGAGCACACATCCCTGGGGAGCACCGGTACTGATTGTCCGGGTACTAGAAATGATGCTCCCCAGCCTCACTTGCTGCACCCTGTCAGTCAGGAAGCTTGTGATCCACTGACAGATGGCGGGGGGAGACAGTGAGCTGGGTGAGTTTGGAGTGGAGGATTTCTGGGACGATGGTGTTGAACACCGAGCTGAAGTCAACAAACAGGACCCTCGCAGAAGTTCCTGGGTTGTCGAGGTGTTGTAGTATGTAATGCAGTCCCATGTTGACTGCATCATCCACTGACCTATTTGCCTGATAAGCAAACTGCAGGGGGTCCAGCAGGGGGCCTGTGATGTCCTTCAGGTGAGCCAACACTAGTCTCTCAAAGGACTTCATGACCACAGATGTCAAGGCAACAGGCCTGTAGTCATTTAGTCCCTTGATAGTGGGTTTCTTAGGGACTGGAATGATAATGGAGCACTTGAAGCAATGAGGGACTTCACACAGTTCCAGTGATCTATTGAAGATCCGTGTGTGGATAGGGGCCAGCTGAACAGCGCAGGTCTTCAGGCATGAGGGGGACACACCGTCTGGGCCTGGTGCTCTCCTGGTCTTCTGCCTCCGGAACAGCTGACTCACCTCCCTCTCACAGATCCTGAGTGCAGGTACAAGAGGGTTGAAGTGAAGGGGGGTAGGGGGAGCAGTGTTTGTAATGTGGGGTGAGAAAGCGGATACTGAGATGTCAGGGTGGTGGATGATGGGGGTTGCAGGTAGGTCTGTGTTTTGGCTGGGGAGAATGAAGGAGTCGAATCTACAATAAACCTTGTTCAGATCGTCAGCCAGTTGAGGGTTCTCCACAGCCTGGGGGAATGGTTTCTTGTGGTTTCTTGTATTTTTTTGCAGAAGTCGTTGTCGCTACTGCATGCATTGTTCTGCTGAACAGTGTAGGCACGCTATGCTGCCACTAGAATGTGTGGCGTCACTAGCGGGCCGCTCCCTTCAGACTCTTGAGTGTGTTGTTCATTTACGCAAACCTCGCATTTCACTATATGTAACGATGTGCTTGTGATAAATAAATCTGAATGTGAATCTGTATTTACCTGTGACCTTACAGTATGTGTCAGATTGATAATGGCAGTCCATGGATTGTGTTGTGGATGGATGTTTAACTAGATAGTGGTCAAACCACGGCTTGAGCTGCCGAAACAATCAGGCCACATTTGGTATGGGTGAGTAAGGTGTATTCACTGATACAAGCAAGTTTTGTGAGTTAGCTGTCTGCTTTATACTATTCTAATAATTTTTTGGTGGGTTTTCCATTCTCCCCTCTGCGGACTTAGGTTCTAGAGAAAGCTGGTGCCTTCAATCAAACACATACCATCCTGTTCATATGCATAAAGTGATTCCCAGAATGTTGTCTAGGATGGAGTGGTTCAGTTATGAGGAATGGCTGGATAGGCTGTGCTTGATTTCTTTGGAGCAGAGGAAGCTGATGGAGGAATTCAGTGTAAGTATACAAGATTATGAAAGGCATAATTAGTGTGGGCTGGTATAAAAACTCTTACCTGTGGTAGAGGTATCTAAGAGCAGAGGGTACGGGCTTAAGATGGTTGTGATCTGGAACACACTTCCCTGGAGATGAGGCATTACATTGCAGGACATCTAAAATGCTCTCCTCTTTCAAGTGTGGCTCTCTCATACCTGTGGTTGTTGGAGCCCTCAGCTGAAACTCCTCCATTTTGCATACTTCTGCTCCTCCCTCAAGCAGAGCAGAGATGCTGTTCCCTTGACCCTCACCTTTCACCTTTCATTCTTTCTTATTTCCACAACTGCAAAACAAGAACATCACCAGTCATGTCTTCCTCTCTCCACTGTGTCCTGCATTCTACAGGGGCCACTTTTTCCATTACTCATGGGTTTCTTCATCCCTCCCCACCCATTTGTCCCCCTTCCCAGGCAACTGTAGGAGGTGGATCTACACTTCCTCCTTCACCACCATCCAGGCAGAGATTTATGGATATGCACATAAAGAGGTTTGGGGGAAGGGATGGAGAAAGAGCTGGCAATTGATTGCCAGATCTGGGTGAGGAGGGCGTTCTAAGCAGATAAAAGAGGGACAAGTGGAAAAGTGACAGAGCTAGGAGGTGACAAGTGGAGGAGACAGTGGAGATGGGTGATGGAAAGAAATCAGTAAAGATTGCCATTACACTAAAAACTGTAGTATTCTGCCTGCAGCAATATCACTTAAAGCTTACATGATAAAAAATTTCTCTTCATTATTCGTGACACGTTTTTTGCAACACCTGGCTAATATTAGGATTTGTTCAATATAGTATTAACTATCTTTCCACATGCATCTAATTAGTTTTTATATTTTTAAATATGCTGGAACCATGAAAAGAACAATTGTATTTTCTTTTTATTAAATTTTCTGAATTTTGCTTCTTGAACATCGAGATTAATTGTGACCGACAGCATGTTAATGTTGAATTTGAAGCGAATGGCCCTCCTGGTGTTGTCATGAGGTAGGCCAGCTTCCCTGTTCTCTTCAGCGGAAGTGGTCATAATGGCACAGATTATCAGAGCAAACAACTGCAGATGCTGGAAATCTGAAACAGGAACAAAAATTGCAAAAAACAACACTCAGCAGGTTAGGCAGTATCAAAGGGGCGTGACCTGTACAATAAGGATGGGTTGCACTTAAATCCGAGGGGGACCAATATCCTGGCAGGAACGTTTGCTAAGGCTATAGGGGAGAGCTTTAACTAGAATTGCTGGGGGTGGGAACCGAACTGAAGAGACAGAAGAAGGGACGGTTGGCTCACAAATAAAGGAAGCTTGTAGGCAGTGTGAGAGGGAGGATAGGCGAGTGATAGAGAAGGGATACACTCAGAGTGATAATTTGAGATGAATCTATTCTAATGCAAGGAGTATCATGAACAAAGTGGATGAGCTTAGAGCATGAGGCTATGATGTTGTAGCCATTACTGAGACTTTGATGGCTTAGGGGCAAGAATGGTTGCTTAGAGTGCCAGGCTTTTGATGTTTCAGAAAGGACAGGGAGGGAGGCAAAAGAGGTGGGGGCATGGCACTGCTGATCAGAGATAGTGTCACGGCTGCAGAATAGGAGGAAGTCATGGAGGGGTTGTCTACAGAGTCTCTGTGGGCGGAAGCTAGAAACAGGAAGGGGTCAATAACTCTACTGCGAGTTTTTTTTATAGACCACCCAATAGCAACAGGGATATCAAGGAGCAGATAGGGAGACAGATTCTGGAAAGGTGCAATAACAACAGGATTGTTGTGGTGGGAGATTTTAATTTCCCCGATATTGCTTGGTATCTCCCTAGAGTGAGGGGTTTAGATGGGGTGGGGTTGGTTAGGTGTGTTCAGGAATGTTTCCTTACGCAATATGTAGATAAGCCTACATGAGGAGGGCTGTACTTGATCTGGTATTGGGAAATGAACCTGTTCAGGTCTCAGGTCTCTCAGTGGGAGAGCATTTTAGAGATAGTGATCACAATTCCATCTCCTTTACCATAGCGTTAGAGAGGGATAGGAGCAGACAAGTCAGGAAAATGTTTAATTGGAGTAAGGGGAAATATGAAGCTATCAGGCAGGAACTTGGAAAAGCATAAATTGGGAGCAGATGTTCTCAGGGAAATGTGTGGCAGAAATGTAGCAAATGTTCAGGGGATATTTACATGGTGTTCTGCATAGGTATGTTCCAATGAGACAGGTAAAGGATGGTAGGGTACAGGAGCCGTGGTGTACAAAGGCTGCTGAAAATCTAGTCAAGAAGAAAAGAAAAGCTTATGAAAGGTTCAAAAAACCAGGTAATGATAGAAATCTAGAAAATTATAAGGCTGGCACGAAGGAGCTTAAGAATGAAATTGGGAGAACCAGAAGGGGTCGTGAGAAGGCCTTGCTGAGCAGGATTCAGGAAAACTCCAAAGCATTCAACAAGTATGTGAAAAGCAAGATAAGATGTGAGAGAAAAGGACCAATTAAGTGTGACAGTGGAAAAGTGTGTATGAAACTGGAGGAGGTAGCGGGGATACTTAATGAATACTTTACTTCAGCATTCACTACGGAAAAGGATCTTGGAGATTGTAGGGATGTCTTACAGCAGATTGAAAAGCTTGAGCATATAGACATTAAGAAAGAGGATGTGCTGGAGGTTTTGGAAAGCATCAAGTTGGATAATTCACTGGGACTGTACGAGGCTACTGTGGGAGGCGAGGGAGGAGATTGCTGAGCCTCTGGCAATGATCTTTGCATCATCAATGGGGACAGCAGAGATTCCGGAGAATTGGAGGGTTGTGGATGTTGTTCCATTGTTCAAGCAAGGGAGTAGAGATAGCGCAGGAAATTATAGACCGGTGAGTCTTACTTCAGTGGGTGGTATGTTGATGGAGAAGATCCTGAGGTGCAGGATTTATGAACATTTGGAGAGGCATAATTCGATTAGGAATAGTCAGCATGGCTTTTTCAAAGGCAGGTAGTGTCTTACAAGCATGATTGAATTTTTTGAGGATGTGACTAAACACATTGATGTAGATAGAGCAGTAGTTGTAATGTATATGGATTTCAGCAAAGCATTTGATAAGGTATCCCATGTAAGGTTTATTGAGAAAGTAAGGAGGCATGGGATCTAAGGGGACATTGCTTTGTGGATCCAGAATTGGCTTGCCCACAGAAGGCAAAGAGTGGTTGTAGACAGGTCATATTCTGCATGGAGGTCGGTGACCAGTGGTGTGCCTCAGGGATCTGTTCTGGGACCCTTCTTTGTGATTTTTATAAATGACCTGGATGAGAATCTGGAGGGATGGGTTAGTAAATTTGCTGATGACACAAATGTTGGGTGTGTTGTGAATGGTGTGGAGGGCTGTCAGAGGTTACAGTGGGACATCAATAGAATGCAAAACTGGGCTGATAAGTGGCAGATGGAGTTCAACCCAGATAAGTGTGAGGTGGTTCATTTTGGTAGGTCAAATATGATGGCAGAATATAGTATTAATGGTAAGACTCTTGGCAGTGTGGAGGATCAGAGGGATCTTGGGGTCTCAGTCCATAGGACACTCAAAGATGCTGCACAGGTTGACTGTGTGGTTAGGATGGCATACGGTGTATTGGCCTTCATCAACCATGGGATTGAGTTCAAGAGCTGAGAGGTAATATTACAGCTATTAGGACCGTGGTCAGACCCCACTTGGAGTACTGTGCTCAGTTCTGGTTGCCTCACTATAGGAATGATGTGGAAACTATAGAAAGGGTGCAGAGATTTACAAGGATGTTGCCTGGATTGGGAAGCATGCCTTGCGAGAATAGGGTAAATGATCTTGGCCTTTTCTCCTTGGAGTGATGGAGCATGAGAGGTGACCTGATACAGGTGTATGAGATGATGAGAAGCATTGATCGTGTGGATCATCAGAGGCTTTTTCTCAGGTTTTTTTACGCAGAGAGTGGTGAGTGTGTGGAATGGGCTGCCGGCAACGGTGGTGGAGGCAGATATGATAGGGTCTTTTAAGAGACTCTTGGATAGATACATGGAGCTTAGAAAAACAGAGGGCTATGGATAACCTAGATAATTTCTAAAGTAAGTATGTGTTCGGCACAGCATTCTGGGCCAAAGGGCCTGTATTGTGCTGTAGGCTTTCTATGCTTCTATGAAAAGTGAACTGACATTTTAAGTCATGGAAACTTCCACAGACTGGGAACAGTGAGAGAAAGGTGGAGGGGGAGTTGGTTTATGTTGCAGAGATAGGAAGGGTGTCAAGAAGAGGGAATGACAACTTTAGTTTTCACCCTTTAATGAGCAGTCCCTCTGTTCTCTCTATTCTTCCTCTCTCTGCTACTTAGAATGCTCCTTTATTCTTTGTTCGTCAGTTCTGATGAAGTCATTCACCCAAGATATTCACTGTGGCTTTCCCCCCACTGATGCTGTCTGACCTACTGAGCATTTCTGGCATTTAAAAAAAATATCACTTTGGATAATGTGCAACAGATTTTATTTCTTAATTTAAAGGCTCATGGCTCCATTTTGAGAGCCATTTGCACCATTACGCACAATGATGAACTGGGTTGCTGTCTTCAATGAACTGGATTGCTGGATTCAGAGTGATGCCTTGATGGCTCTGGTACAAATTGGTTCTGGGGGTGATGTCACTGTCGCAGATCTGCTGAGTCACCTCACTCTCTGTTTCTTTTGCCACCTGTTCTACATTAGGGAAGCAACACTACTTTCCTCGCCCAATCATTTTCTTTCAGTAACTCCACAGCACATTGTCACGAAACAGTATCCATTTGGCCACTGACATTATTCCTGTGGCTCCACATGCTTTTCAGATTGTGCTGTTAAACATGACAGCTCCCATTTAAAAGGTAGAGGCAAGCTTTGAGAAGCAGCAGGTATATACTACCTCCTAAACAATGCACTACTTATAAGCAAGCAGCTCCTTGCATGTATTTAAATGAGTCTCAGCATTCGTTCTGGTTCTTGCTGATGTCACCCGATAGGAAATGTTGTCCGCTGCCTTCTATTCAGGGCTCAAAACAAACATCAAAGCAAATGTCTCTTTCTAGTGTGTTTTCATAATGTGTGTAAAAGATATACCTTGAAAATATTGCAGAAATCAGCTATGAAAATAGTGAAATTTATTTTACAGCTTTTTCAAAAGTCATGCAGCTGCATTCCTGACAAATCATTTGTTCAATGCACTGCACAGCACCGTGCTGTAAGTATTTTAACTAATTGGAAGATATTCCAAAACAGAAGGGAAACATTAAAAGAAAGTTGTGATACATATGTAAGGTTTATAAACATATCTATGTAGTAAATTAAATGCAATGCTTTGTTTAAGTGAGCATTGGCTCACTAATGTCTATTTAGGAAAGGTCAAATCGTATGTTACCATGTCACTGGAGTCCCGGACCAGCATGGTTGACTCTACTTGCATGCTTAACCCCCATCAGATTCAGGACATATTAGGCTGAGCAATTAATATCAGTCTTGCCAGCACCATCCATATCTTCAGGTTGAATTAAAACTATTTGCATCAATTGAACTGGAGAGATTTTGACCCTTTCCCTAACCCTTTTTTCCCAGTGCACTCCTTGGTTATAACTTAACCTTTAAGTGTTGGTAGGATGATCAGAACAGATGGGGTGGGGTTGAAAGCGGAAAGAAATAATACAAGTTGGAGAATAATATGTCCTCCAGGCAATTTAAAATGAGATATGAAGAAAAAAATAATAGTGCCCAGTGATTAATTCAGCAAAGGAACATTCACATTCTAGTGTTTGCATGTCATCAGAAAATCAATATACTCTGATTCTATATTTTCATCTGTTCACTTCTGATTCCTCTGATTTGAAGAAATAAATTACAGGTATTGGAATAAACATAGCTAACAATTTTTTTTTGTGTAGCTGAAAAATTTTGGCCTGTTTAAAAGTACACAGGCCCATCACCTTCTGTGCTGTACTGTTGTATGGCGTGTGTGCAGGCATTGTGGGATACTCACATCTCATATTCAGCAGAGGATCAAGAAGACAGCTCACCACCTCAAGGGCAATTAATGAGCAATGGGCAATTAAGTACTGCGCCAACTGCAAAGCCCATATCCCTAGAATAAATAAAGTCCAAGGATCAATAAGCAGCTTCATGTTAGAAAGAAAGAAAACTGGACGAGAGAACAAAGTTGCATTTCACCACAGAGGGAATATCAGAAAATGCACAGCTTAACATCCAATTTCACTGATAGCTGGGAAAATAATAAGTTCGACAGCTTATCCTCAGGAAAGTGTATACCTGTTTCACTTGATAGAAGTATAGATATACTATTTTTATGCAAGAAGCTGATAGCAGGAAATAACACTGACAAGTAATTGAAAGCATGTGGGAAAATGGTATATAGCAGCATAAATTTGTACTTCATTATAGACACATCGCAGTACAAATATGAATCATCAGCCTTAAAATCACAGCGGCTGTTGTTATCTCATATGCCTAATGCAATAACATCAAATTCCTCTCTCAGCTACTTTAGAGCATTACCACATTTGTTTTAAATTGGTTAAGATCTCCAGTGAAATAATGAGCAAGTCTATTACTGTTTCATTGGGGGGCATTTTGACCTCTGAGATAATATAAAACGGGCAACATTGATTAAGCCATTCATTATACTTTTCTCCCATGTTCATTTTTATATTTATTTGTATTTATATGAAACACTAATTATAGTAATATCTTAATAATGGTCAATGGAGTGTGATACCATCAAAACAATGGACTTGTTAAACTGAATACAATATTCAGTTAATAATGAATTCATAACTTAATGCATGGAATTTTCTGATTTGTTTCGATTGTTTAGTTTTAAACATAATTTCTACTATAAGTACACACTGCAGTTTGTAAAGTTGTTTGTTTTCTTCATTGTCTCTCCACCAATACAATGTTCATTTTCAGGATATGCTTTCTTCGGTACCAACTGGATTTGGTAAGATCACACAAATACCACAGTAACAACCAAACATTTTCACTATACCTATTTTAATACACAGTCCAGTGATGGAAACATGATTTTATGAGTAATAAAACAGAACCCGCAAGCAAATAAAAATGATGAAATTGCGTCTTTCTGAATGTACATTCAGTGGCCTTTTTATTAGGTAGACATTGTTAATGCAAATTGCTATCAGCCAGTCGTGGCAGCAAATCAATTCATAAAGGCATGTAAACACAATCAAGGGGTTCAGTTGTTGTTCAAAACGAACATCAGAATGGGGAAGAAATGTGATTTAAGTGACTTTGACCGTGCAGTGATTGTTGCTGCCAGAAGGGTGGTTTGGGTATCTCAAAAACTGCTGATCTCCTGGGATTTTCACACAAAAGAGTCTCTCAAGTTTAGCGGGAATTGTGCAAAAAGCACACACACAAAAAATCCAGAGAATGGCGGTCCTGTGGCTGAATATGCCTTCTTAATGAGAAAGGTTAGAGGAGATGAGACAGACTGGTTCCAGTTGACAGGAAGGTGACAGTAACTCAGATAACCACGCTTTACAACAATGGTGTACAGAAGAGCATCTCTGAATGCACAACACATCAAACTTTAAAGTGGATGGGCTACAACGCATAAGACCACCAACAAGCATCTGATGGCCACTTTATTAGCATTGTATCTAACAAAGTGGCCACTGAGTGTATATTGGAATCTCTTCTGTTTCGTCAGAGAAATGCACAGGAATTGACGACAGAGCACAAAACATCTGAGAGAGAAAGATCATTTTTATTTCCAACATTATGTTTATGTAACTTCTGTTGAAGTAACCCTGCATTAGATTGCATTTAAATTTGTACAGCTATTTACATCTTTAAGAATGAAGCACACCTCTAACAGACGCAAGTAAGTTTCTGAAGTGTAATTTTTAAAATTCACTTTAAACATAACGGCTTGATTAGTTGTGATATAACTAAAAGCAAATGCAGAGTAGAAATATAATGTACAATGTAGAGAGGGAGGCTGGGGACTTCAAGCCATGGACAACAAACTGCCAGTCAAGATCATTTAATTTTCAGTGGATATTAACAGTGTGGAATTCCTTCAACAATCTCTTTGAAGACATCTGATGGGTAATTTTTGCCTTTAGATTGGGCAAGACTCAATGGGTTAGAACTAGTGCAAGTTCCACCTAGAAGGTCAGACAGAAAATGCACACGTAAGTAATGTAGACTTGACTATACACGTTGGAAAGCTACTCTATTATAACACTATGTCAGAACTAAAGTTCATCCTGAGCAAATTTAACAAGGGGTTAGTGAGCTTTTGAAAACCCTCCAGTTAGCAGTTACATTTAATTTAAAATTATTTTAAACTACATGTATCTATTTCTTCTATGAAGTAAAAGAAGGTTAACAAAATAACAAAAATGTTAATTCCACTATGGTGTAAACACATTCAAAATTTAATGACCGAAGAAAATGTAGTTGCTCAACCAACTATGTATGGCTCAATGTTACACATAAAGATGATTATTAAGTGTTGCGTTAGTATAGTCTCTGGGCGATTAATATAAATATGTGAGAGACAAGTTTCACTTTGTCTATGTTCTTAACATTGACATCATGTGTAGAATTGAGTCAACGAGCTATTACAAAAGAATGAAAATTTAGAACATGGAAGAGTTATGCCCCAAACAATTTATGTCTTTGTTTTCAGTTATCTATTATGCTAAGTCAGGATGTAGCCCATCCAAATTAAGTTATCACCACAAGTCTACCCATGCCCCAGTTAAAATTGTGAGATACCATTGATACTGAAAGACTCGCTGAATTGCATTTATTTCTTGGGTGCACCAAGTCATTTTCTTTAGAGTGTTCATGTTAAAATGTACTTAATTTACTGCTAACAAAACTAACACAAGGTTTTTAAAATTAACTGATTTAATTTTAATAAAGGATTACTCACAGAACTGGAACTCCCTTACTATCTTATTTATGGTGATAAATTTATTTTCAGCTGCAATTAAAATATTGTTCTGGACTAAATTCATAAATACATCAAGGAGGATGCCTCCACGAAAAGAGAAATAAAAAGAAACACTGCATTATTATAGGTTTTCACATTTGCAATTAGACATTTTAAACAGTAACTTGAAGCCTAACCTAACCTAACCAAGGAAACTTCAAATGTATTTTGGCCACTATTTTCCATCTGTGCTCAAAGACCAGCCTTTCTACTATGCTCTCATTGATCATTCTTTCCCATTGCAAAAAGGAACCAGAATATATAAATGACAAAGACAAAATATCTGTCAGACAAAATGAAGAAGTTTTTAAAAACTTGTTTGAAAACAGTGGATTTCTAACCATAGAAGCTAAATCTCCCTACTTTACACTATTTGTGCTTTCTTCCTTCTAATTGTTGTGATGATTAACTCAGTAGGGTACGGTTGCCGGGACACATGAATGACTGCCTATACCTCACCAAATAGCCTTTCCATACGGCAGAGCTTTGCAGTCACTTGTTTATTGAGATCAGAAAGCCAAGCTTGCTCATATTTATACTTCTGGTGCATTTGAACTTTTGAGCGGGATAATTTGAAGGGAAACAGCAATAAAAACATTATTTTAATGTAAAACTTTAGCCTATAATAATGTTACATACTTACACCTGCAAAATCAATTGATAATGAACTTCTTTGGTACACTGAGAATAATATTATACTTAATTAATACTTATTCTAACCCAGTTGTCCAAATATACCTAATATATACTTGTTCTGCTGTTTTTTTTTAAACTCCGCTCCTTGCTTATGCCATTTGCAGCCACTCTACATGTTTTACTAAAAGTATGGTGGCAAAATCCACCTATCTTTCAATTCGATGACTTCATAGGAGTGGACACCTAGTCGAGTTACAGATGACTCCCATTGGCAGCCTTTCATCTGCCTGCCTGTCCCTCCCCCACACTCAGCAAGGCAGAGCAGTGTGAAGTGAAACCTCAGCATCCTATTTGATTCTCAGTTATGCATAAAGCTCTATCATCAATATTTTTACAGCATGTGCACCGTCTACCTTTCCTAGTGCCACTAAGACTCTTTCTCAAGATCAGCTTCCGTGATGCTGTCCATATCTGTATTTAAATTCTAATGGTGATAAACACAACCGATTCTGTGGATGCTGGAAATCCAGAGTAATGCACACAAAATGCTGGAAGAACTCAGCAGGTCAAGCATTATCTATGGACAAGGGCAAAGAGTTGGCAATTCTGGCCCAGACCCTTCATCACTCCTGATGAAGGGGCTTGACCCAAAACATCGACTCTTTATTCCTTTCAATAGACGCTGCCTGACTTGCTGAGTTCCCTCTAATATTCATATTTTGTTCTGGTAAATCCTGTTACTCTGTCATTTGTGTTACCACATATCTACATTGGGTTGTGTCTCCAAGAAATTCAAAATTCATATAATTTTCAATAGTTTGCCCATGGCCTAATCCACAATATGTATGCAACTTTTAGCAGACTGAGATGACCAGAGAGTTTAGGAGCTGATGAGTTTTGCAGCATAGGTACAAAACAATTACTATGGCTGTAAATAAGGTACACACAGAGTAGGAATTAGCTGTGAAAAATCACTAGCCAGATCATGGTCTTCATTGCAGCCTTCCTACATGTGCTCACCATTGATGAGTGTTTCTCTACACATCTCCATAGGTGGAAGCAAATCATTCAGCTATACCCGTTCTGGTGGTTAAACACTTGCATTGCTTCTATTTATAAAAAAGCCTTTTTCAAACTTGCTTCTTCTGCTCATTTATTAGCAGTGCTTTTAAACATTTTATATAAATGCATTGTGTGATTATTTAACAGTCGGTGTGCTTTTGGTCTTGATTGTGGCAGGCGGGTAACTTTGGTTTAGGTAACTTTACCATCACAATGTTACATCTGCCTGTGACAGATTCAGTGAATACTGCAGGGTTTGCTGTGTACGTACAAACACTACAGCTGTAACTCAGCATCTCCCTTGAGTGACTCTGGATCACTGGACATTATTATTTCAATGATGAATGATTTTTCTTTAAATTAGAACAAATTTTACCTCTTGCTCACTGCCATGCTTTTTTTCATCACTGAATATCAATAGCTTCTCACGAGTACGTTCACTGTTGGGAAAAATGCAGTTGGCGTTCTCAGAAGGTAAAGGTATCAAGATGTCATCTACACCTGGCAACAACTCTGAATCTCACACAGGCATTACACATATAACGTATGCACACACATATACATACACAAAGTAATCAAAGCTACGAATCAAATCCATAGTAAATTAAGACCAGAAACACACTACAATATTATTTATTTTCTTAATAAAATTTAACAAAGCGATTGTAAGCAGACAACATACAGCTTGAATATGCTCACGTTCTTCAGGGCTCTAGCTATGTGACATACTTATTATTCCAACTTCTGTTCTTTATTACACTGTTTTTTTGTTGCATGCAATGATCTCTTGATGACTATATAAGTAGTATTAATGAACCAGATGCAAAGTGCACTCCCCCACCCCCATTCCCAACCATCCCCACCATGGCCTTGTTTATCTTGCCAGTAACCATAAGACCGATGGTACTAGTCAAGGATGTGACATGGTAGAAAGCTGTATTCAGCACATTTCTTGCCATCTCTTCACTGCGCAAACCTATATATAGATCAGAATAAAATGCACTCCAGATGGCCTTAACCTAGATTTCTGTCTGTGCTTTTTTTTTGATCAATGAAATATCATACCTGCTTATCTTTTCTTGCAGAAGACAATTCAGAATACAATTGAACAAAATTTTCAAAACTGACAACAGAAGCAATTATTAGCACTTGGCAACAATGAAAAACAGAATCTGCTTAAGAAGAGCAGCTCATTATGGGACTAGGCTGCCTTCTTTTTACAGGTACCGTACATATGATCAAGAAATATGTTCCAAATATGGTCTACAAATTCATGTCCGATTGCTATTTTATAACTAACATCATCTTATATAAATAATATATATACATTTCAAATAATAGGTATGGATAAAAGTCATCAACTGAACTGCAATATATCATATTTCCCACTCAAATGACTAATACCAGCGGACAATGCATTTTTCAAGTGGATTTTGAATAGAGCAAATAGGTAGATCCACATAACAAAATGCACTAGCTAATTTCTAATAGTTGTGACCTTATGTCATGTTATGTTGCAAATTTTAGTGAAAGCTCGGAGCTTATAAAGACTTCAGCCATATCATTAAGAGGTTCTTATTAGTGACTGTTCTCTTCACAACTTGTACAATCTGTCCTATACATTTTTTCACCCAGATTACAAATTCAAGACTAGATTTAGTTACTACCTGCTCTGAAATATTAGTTGATAGAATTTCTACAACCTGGTGTGTCATTACACTAGAGGGTTTGAACAACACCCTGCTGTTTGTGACAGAAGAGGGAACTGCTAGATTGAAGCAGGGGGCAAAGCCTATTCTTTCCAAGACAAGCAGTACATCATCCAGCAATCTGCCACATCAATGACAATATTTTCAAGTGAGTTAGATTGATAAGTAATTACAAGTCTTAAGTTTATGGACATTAGCTTGGCACTATTTCACATTCCCATCTGGCTTTATTAAATCATTGCATCAAACCTTCCCCTGTATGTTGTGTAAAATGTTAATCTTTTCTTAATTAAGATTAAATCAGAGAAAGGAGAATATTTTAAACTTCTCCACAGCACATGCACCAAAACGTTCTAAGGTGAAGAATGCTTCACATCTATGGCATGCACCAAAGAGCAAAAGAAGTGAAATATTTCCAACACCCATTAATGCTCAGATGAAAATCACATATATGAAAACAGCCATTTGCCTAGGTTTTAACGTTCCGTGCTGTGACGATGTTGCAAGATGCCATCATGCTGAGGAGCCGACCAAATGGAATGAGTTGGGTTCATTCACTGGCTAGCAAATGTTTTTTTTCTAGTATTACCCCAGTGCAGTCCTTCCCCGGAACAATCATGCACTATACCAAGTGGTGCTCAGCATTCAAATTCTAGTAGTTTACTATCGGATTGTGGGTCTAATTTGCTACTTTGATAAATACAGTAATGCAAGCTTGTCCGTGCAAATATTTGTTATTTACATCTCCGCTCTGCACAAATCTTTTCCGGAGTGTCTCCGTGTGCGTGCGTACTACGTATAAAAATCTTCACTGCTAATTACTACAAGTTGGTTTTGCCAAACATGTTAACCTTTATTTTTGTGGCAGTTGCGTGTTTCCTTCATTTTAATCGAGGGGGTTAGTTGGTTTGATTGTCCGTGCAGCCTCGAAAATATTACAAAACAACTAATTGAGTTGCAAAGGTGCACCTTTCAATAAAAATTCACAAGAATTTGCGAGGCTCAGCATTTAACTGGTTTTGCTGTTTTCACTCGCACGTACGCTTGTGAAATAGACAGTTGTCAAGCGAGATTTCACAGTTCTCAGATAACGTGGCACTCGGAGAGAGGCCTGCGGGCAGCATCAATTAAACCACTCTCCATGTGGGGATAGCGCTACATTTTAATAACAGTTGGGCGATGGGGGTGGGGAGACTCCTTGATCTTTGTGCATCCAGATGTTTTCAAACAGCGCCGTTTCACAGGAGCAGACAGACTGACGGCCAGATTTTATTGCAATAATCCCCCTTACCCAAATGGCACGCGAGAGCACAACAAAAATAAAAGGAAGGCTTACTTTATCACTTTGTTTTGTAAAGTTCGTGGGAGACAGGTAAACTTTAAAGACTTATGGTTATACTTAAAGTAGGGCGATAATAGTAGGAGCCTTTTTCCTCTGTGACTAGCATGTTTTAAGCGGTTGGAATTTACAATAAAGCGGTTGTTTTGCTGGGGAAAACCGATGATAAAACTTCCGAATTTGGGAAGACAATGCTCCAAACCTGTTTGCTACAACACCGTTTTCATTGATTTTATCGGTTGTCCTGCCTCATTATTCCGTGAAATGGTTACTGTAGCAATTAATCCTCGAAGTTTCAAGTAGTAGCCTATTATGTTTGGAGACCTTTTCTGCCTTCCAATAGCGCTCCCTTTTTGGCACCGTTACACAGCAGGTCATAAAAGAGGGAAAAAAGGTCGGTCAGACACACACACGCACACACACACACACACACACACAGCACATGGGACACTTCCCACTGTGAATGTCAAACCTTTTGTCACTGTCGGGATCCCATGGAGTGACAGCAACTTTTAAACCATTTCTTATGTCACCATGCATAGCGATTACAAATAATTAATCATTAAAAATCCACCCAGAATGTCTTTAGTCTTAAATAAGTCAAATATCCCCATCAATGTACATTACACATCCGAATTAGAGCTAAGGTTTGTCAATCTGGGGTCTGAGTTAATCTCGTATCTGTAATGATAACCCTCCATATGGTCTCGGCACGCATCCCTCACGTTGTTAAGCCATTTTTTGATGCCTTTTCGGTTCAGGTACAGGACAAACATGAAGATCACCCCAATCAGAGCCAGAACTATCCCAAGAAATACGTAAGAAGTTTGCAAAACGCTCTCCATGTCACCTTGGTAGGAACACTCCAAGTCGGAGTATCCAGCCTGGAGGATGGGTTTATTTTCCATACTTTCCGGCGACGCACAAAGCAAGCTGTCTTTCTTCACTACCTTGTCGGTGCTTTGCAGCCAACCCAGGAATTCCTTAATGCCACAGTCGCAGACAAAGGGGTTATCCCGGAGGTCGACTCGAAGCTGGGGCTGGCTGTTCAGTTCGGCTAACGTGCCATTTCCCACCGTCTTGAGCGCATTGAATCGCAGGTCGAGCATCTGCAGGTTTAAGTCTTGGAAAGTGTCCCTGAAGACAACGAATGAATTATTCCTCAGATCCAATTGCCTTAGGCTGGTTAAGTGGGAGAAAGTGCGGGCGGGCAAGTAGAAGAGATCGTTGTCGGACAGCTTGAGGGTCTCCAGGTTGGCGAGGCTGCCGTTCTGGAGCAGCTCGGAGACTTGCTCCACCATCGAACCGTTGAACAGCGCCCGGCTCAGGTTGAGGTCCCGCAGGCTGTGGGCACCTCCTCCGCTGCCGAAAGCCTCCGGGTGTAGCGTGGAGATGCGGTTGTTGCTGAGGTCCAGCTGCGTCAAACCGGGCATGGAAGCGAACGCCAGCGCCTCGATGGTTTCGATCTTGTTGCCGCTCAGGCAGAGGGTGGTCAGGTGTTCCAGAGACTGGCCGAATGCCCCGGAGTTGAGAGTAGAGATGCCGTTGCCCGTGATGAAGAGCTTCCTGACGCCGGCCGGGATGCCGCTCGGGATGGCGCTCAGTTCCTGGTTAATGCACTTCACCGTCTTCGCCGGCTCAGAGCATTCGCAAAGCCTGGGGCAGGGGTCGGAGGAGCCGACGCAAGCCGAGCCCACGAACAGGAGCAGCGCCAGTGTCAGGGGCGTGATGAACCGAGCCGGGACACACACTCTCACGCTGTTGCAACGGCCTAAAGTTTGTACTGAGCTGGACCCAGTCATGGTATCGCTGGCTTCCCCCAATCCAGGCTTTCAACTTCCTTACAAAACCACGCTGGGAGGGAGAGAGCCAGAAACCATTGGGAAGCTGGGAAGGGAAAAATGGGGGTGGGGTAAGAGGTTTGTGGGGTCGGGGGCTGCAGCCGAGAGCCGTGTGATATGTCTTCGCAGGATGGTGCGAATTAAAGCGAGCGGAAATCAGAGGCGCCGGCCAGCATCGGACCTCCTCTCTCTCTGAGTGAGTGAGTGTATGTGTCTGTATGCGTGGTTTCAACTGGCTCCTGGCAGGAGAGCTTCATGAGCCCCACCCCCGAGCCCACTCTTCCTCACCTCGCTCGCTTCTTCTTCGCAAATCCCCTTGGAGAAAATGTTAACTTTTCGGCGCGTTGTACCCCGACTCCCGTGGGCGACAATTCCCGCCAGCTGGAAGTTTCATTTGGTTTAGTTTAAAGCGCTTCCGGGTGCGGGGCAGCAACGGGGGGTGAGAATAAACTCCAAAGGTCTCAGGCTACGTTTTTTTAATTTTGTCTCTCGGTTTTATGGCTGAAGACCAAAAAGTACAAAAAAAATCAATCGCAAAGAAAAGTGATAGCCAAATCCAATCGTGAGAGTCGGTATCCCAAACCACCTCTTCTTCCTAGCCTAATGTTACAGAATTCAACAATTTCTCTGCCAGTCGCTGCGAGAAAGGACATGATTCGCTGAGTTTCAGTAATAGCCGTGGTTCGGACTATTTGAGCACAGTGGGGGGTGTTTACCGATCCCTACATCTCCGCCACAGGCTTTCGCACCGGAAGCAAGGAGGGCGTTTCTTTTCTGCTAGTGGGAAAAGTGAATGAATTATCAGATGCCTTATTAAATAACTGGAACTGCGCTGTTGCAATAACTGGAATCCGGTGCGGGCCTCTATTTTCGTAGCTTAATACAATAGTATTAAAATAGTATTAAATAGTATAAAACATCACAAATCAGTTTTTCGTGCTTATGCCCGCGTGTGTATGGAGGCGGTGAATTTATGAAAATGGGTAAATGGTTACCTTTGTATTCCCCTGGTATAATAGGGCACCTATTAAATAATAAAAGGAAGTACTCTTCCTTCAGGGCCAATGAAACTCCTGATCTTTTCGCACGCAGTTTCATAAACAGCATGGGTAGTGAGCAGCGTCAAGCTTCTTACATTTTGAAAACACAGACCTTTATGTATATATATATATTTCTGGAATATCACTTTCCCTTCAAGCGTCTGTTTATTTTATTCATGCAATTGGAATGAGTGCTTGGCTCCTAATTCAATAGATTACAGGTGCACGTTACGGATTCAGATGCATATGCACTGTGGTAATCTGCTTGGTTCTTGTCCTGTGTCTCTTCCAGAAAACGGCATCGATTCTAATGAACATTCTGCTTTCGCTCGCGGTTCTCGTCATGAGATCGTCTGATTTACTTCATGGTTTGCTTTTGAAATGGGAGATGGATCAAATCAAATGTTTCCCATCATACCTCCGCCTCTCGCGTCCTAAAGTACAAAAAGTTTATGAATACAGTTCGTTTCTGTGCAGTCCGAGCCGTCTCCTGCCATGTTCCTAACCAGAACTCAAGAGAGTTTATAATGTCCTGAAGAAATATCCATTTTACGTTCGGCCAAACACATTATCTGGTCACTACAGGGGCGCGATTTGTTTGAAAATCCATTAGGCGCGAGCGTTTCCATGGAGGCAAAGATACAGCGGAGCTGCTAAGGAAACTTGCCGTGATGTCTATAGAAAATTATAAGGCATAGATCTACTCCAACATAAAAACGGGAATTATTACTATTAATTATGCTTTATTATTATTATTATTATGTCGCCTCTTCTTCAAATCTATTTCGCTTTGTTTAGGCGAAGAGGGTGGAATATTTCATACATTGGACTCTTTTTGTATTACTTGTTAGGTTAGGTGAGTGCGGTCCCAGCTGCAGTGTTCATGGCCCGTTTCATTAAAGTAGTCTGGCTGTATTCTACATGCTGCAAATTCCTCCGGTGAAAGCGGTGCTGGAGGGAAGGAGGTTTACTCCGGAGCTCTCAATAGAGCGCTCATGTTCGTATGAAGTGATCTCCTGATAACATGCATTTATGTACAAAGTGAAAAGGCTGCGGGACTTAGAAGAGAAGATAAAAGAAGGCCGAGAGCACCTGTGAAGTTTTCTTTTATATATACTGGAAAGAAGTGCGTCTCCCGGGTTGTAATTGGCAGCTCTGTTTATATACGTACACAATGAAGAATTGGGTATAAGGTTCAGACGGAAGATGTATTAGCAATTTGATATTCGCGACATATGCCAATGACATTAAACCTAATTCTGATTCTGAATCAAAAAGCAGTTTTATGTTGTAGACAGAGAATCTGTAGTGGTAGGATGTGTGCAGTTGTGGAAACTAAATTTCTGTTCTTATCACCGTAGTTAAGAAAACCGGGGATATCATGAGGATTTGTTTTTATCCAGTGAATTGTGAGTTAGAAAGACGGTTCCTAAAACATTGATGAAAGCAAATTCAATGGTAATTTATAAAAGGGAAGGATTATAGAACCAATAGCAGTTCTGTTTGCATAATTCTGTCAAAGGGGCACCTTGGATGGCAGTTGCTTCCTTGTCGGACACTTCACTATTCCCTGACTCTCGGTTGTGGTTGTAGTTGTAGAACGGTGCTGCAGGAAGTCACACACAAACTGAGGATCGGGCTGTCTTTGAATTCAGCGAAGACAAATGGTCCCCCTAGAGGCGATGTTCGTTCTTTGTGGGATGAGTTAATTGACACAGTCTCACTGCCCTCTCTGTCCTTGCACCCTCAGAAATCCAATAGCCTAAGGATAATTAATGAATGACCAAGTCAAGGAAACGGTACTTTCAAGAATTCATCTTCTCAATCTGTGAATTACAAGGAATTTACCCTGAGGCCATGTTAAAAATGCTTAAAGTACTTGGCGGTGCGAGACTCCGCCAGGTTACACGCACGCTTTACATGAGGCGTTTATGTTTTGTGCGCAATTTGCAGCGCTTATAAGGACGTCTGACACTGCCTTTTTCTTGCAGCACACTGTATTTCTCTCCACAGATTTCATTTATGTTCTCTCTCTGGTCCATTGCTCTTACCTGTAACTATTCTACAAGTTATTCCTTTATACAACGTATGAGAAACGCACAAATGAAATCTCCCGAATAGCCTTAACATGCTAAAACTGACGCAAGGTCCCGATGAAAGAGTCTTGACTCAAAACTTCGATTGTCCATTTCCCTCCACGGATAATGCCCGCCATGCAGAGTTCCTCCAGCATTATATTTTTGTGTTGCTCCAGATTCCCGCATCTGCAGTCTCTGTAAACAACAGGAATTCTGCAGATGCTGGAAATTCAAGCAACACACATCAAATTTGCTGGTGAACGCAGCAGGTCAGGCAGCATCTCTAGGAAGAGGTACAGTCGACGTTTCAGGCCGAGACCCTTCGTCAGGACTAACTGAAGGAAGAGTGAGTAAGAGATTTGAAAGTTGGAGGGGGAGGGGGAGATCCAAAATGATAGGAGAAGACAGGAGCGGAAGGGATAAAGCCAAGAGCTGGATAGGTGATTGGCAAAAGGGATATGAGAGGATCATGGGACAGGAGGCCCAGGGAGAAGGAAAAGGGGGAGGGGGAGAAACCCAGAGGATGGGCAAGGGGTATAGTCAGAGGGACAGAGGGAGAAAAAGGAGAGAAAGAGAAAGAATGTGTGCATATAAATAAATAACGGATGGGGTACGAGGGGGACGTGGGGCATTAGCGGAAGTTAGAGAAGTCAATGTTCATGCCATCAGGTTGGAGGCTACCCAGACGGAATATAAGGTGTTGTTCCTCCAACCTGAGTGTGGCTTCATCTTTACAGTAGAGGAGGCCGTGGAAAGACATATCAGAATGGGAATGTGATGTGGAATTAAAATGTGTGGCCACTGGGAGATCCTGCTTTCTCTGGCGGACAGAGCGTAGGTGTTCAGCAAAACAATCTCCCAGTCTGCGTCGGGTCTCGCCAATATATAGAAGGCCACATCGGGAGCACCCGACACAGTATAAGTCAGGTGGGGTAATATACTGCGTCTGGTGCTCCCGATGTGGCCTTTTATATATTGGCGAGACCTGACGCAGACTGGGAGATCATTTTGCTGAACACCTACGCTCTGTCCGCCAGAGAAAGCAGGATCTCCCAGTGGCCACACATTTTAATTCCACATCCCATTCCCATTCTGACATGTCTATCGACGGCCTCCTCTACTGTATAGATGAAGCCACACTCAGGTTGGAGGAACAACACCTTATATTCCGTCTGGGTAGCCTCCAACCTGATGGCATAAACACTGACTTCTCTAACTTCCCCCTCGTACCCCATCCGTTATTTATTTATATACACAGATTCTTTCTCTCTCTCTCTCCTTTTTCTCCCTCTGTCCCTCTGACTATACCCCTTGCCCATCCTCTGGGTTTTTCCCCCCTCCCCCTTTTCCTTCTCCCTGGGCCTCCTGTCTCATGATCCTCTCATATCCCTTTTGCCAATCACCTGTCCAGCTCTTAGCTCCATCCCTTCCCCTCGTCTTCTCCTATCATTTTGGATCTCCCCCTCCTCCTCCCACTTTCAAATCTCTTACTAGCTCTTCTTTCAGTTCGTCCTGACGAAGGGTTTCAGCCTGAAACGTCGACTGTACCTCTTCCTAGAGATGCTGCCTGGCCTGCTGTGTCTGCAGTCTTTGTGTCTGTTTTGCAGCTCTCTGCCTTATTTAAAGAATAATGTTGATGGTCTTTTATCCAAGTCTTCCCATTCTGATGAACCTGTGCTGTTCAGCATAAAGACAAATACCTTTATTTTGATTTGCAGAATCTTCTCACAACTGACCATGAACTACTTGGTCTATAGTTAGCTATTTTATCTTTAATTCTATTGGTTTGAAGGTCTCATTATCTTAAATCCTCTCGACTATAGCAGCCTAATGTGCATATTTAGGAAGAACTGGAACTTTTTGAATTAGTCCTGGGGCCAACATCTAGAAGTTGCTAAGTCCAAAGGGCAAAGCTGAAGGTCGAAGTTCAGAGTTTGGGCAAGTCTGGAGAGAGAAGCTGGAAGATCAAAGATCGAAGTTGGCGAGTCTGCAGGTAAATGCCTGAAGGTTAAATCACCTGGTCTGGCTTGTCCAAAAGTTAAAGGCCCGATGTCTGTGCGTCCGGGCCGGGGACTGGGGGTTGGAGACCGAATATCAGCAAGTCTGAGGTCGGACGCCAAGGATTAGAGGCTGGAGAAGGCCTGTCCTTGGGGTTGAAAGGGTGTGTGTGTGTGTGTGTGAGACAGAGCGACAGAGAGAGAGAGAGAGAGACTGTTTTGCTATTGTTTTATTTGTTGTTATTTTGTCCTTGTTGCAGTGTGTATAGTTCTGTTGAATATTGTGGACATGCTATGTTGGTGCTGGAATGTGGGCTGTCTCCAGCATATCCACAGCTCTGTTGGTTTCACTGTTTGTTTCCATGTAAATGTGATAAATAAATCCGAATCTTTTGATGTCCAGAGTACACTCCACTGGTGCTTCCTACTTTATATTCTGTGAATTCTGCAGTTTTTTGTCTTTGATCATCATTCAATTAAGTTTAGTTATCTTTCAGATGATAGTATTGAATGATTAGCATGAAATACAGTCATTCCCTTAAGACTAATCGATAAGCTTCAAGACCTTGGCCTCAATACCTCCTTCTGCAACTGGATACACATGCAGAGGAGAATATATTGACTGCCTGCATCATAGCCTGTCTGGAAATACCAATGCCCTTGAATGGACAATCCTAAAGAAAGAAGTGGATTCAGCCCAGTCCATCACAGTAAAACCCTCCCAACCATGGCAGCATATCTTCATGAAATACGGTAAACCATGGCAGCATATCTTCATGAAATACGGTAGTAGGAAAGCAGCATCCATCATCAATGACCCTGCCTCCACCCACAACATGCTGTCTTGCTGTTGCCATCAGGAAGAAGGTACAGGAGCCTCAGTTTCAGGAACCACCATATTGAGGAATACTTATTACCCTTCAACTATCAGGCTCTTGAACAAAAGGGGGATAACTTCACTCAACTTCACTTGCCCATCATTGAAATGTTCTCACAACCACTGGACTCAGAATCTTCCCGTCATGTTCTCAATATTTATCACTCTTTATTTCTATTTGCATTTGCACAGTTTGCTTTCTTCCAGTTTGCACTCTGGTTGAACGCCCTTGTTAGATGGTCTTTCATTGTTTCTGTTATAGTTACTATTCTGCAGAGTTGTTGAGTATGCCCCACAATAAAATGAAGCTCAGGGTTGTATGTAGTGACATATATGATCTTTGATAATGAAATTTACTTTGAACTTTGAAGACCCCAGCCAGTTCAGATTGACAACAATATCCAACAGTATCCGCAATATCCAACTGTCATGGTCCGGTCCGTAAAGTCCGTATTCCAGTTCACGGTCCGGCCCATGGTTCCTTATTCCAGGTTTCTAGTTTTCCCCAGTTTCTGTTGTAGGCATATGATTCTTGTTTTGGGGCTGAAACATAAATACCTCAGCAAACCAGGGATTCCCTGCTGGACTGTTCTGTTCCCCACCTGTCTTTCCTCCCTCACCTGACTCTCTGCCTGCTCACCTAGCCTGGATACCCCACCTGTATTGCTGAAGTTTTACTGCTGGAGCAAGACCGGAGACTTGTTAGATCAAGATAAGGAACTGTCTTTTGTTGTGTGGAATTGTCTGTGTCCATGCCTTCGCAAGGTAGGTCCAGCCGTTTGCCGCTACCTAGTGTTGGGAACTGTCTCTGTGTCCTCGCCTTCGCTAGGTGGGTCTTGCTGTTTGCCGCCACCTTGTGTTGGGATCTGTCTTTTCATGTTCAGCGTTCTGTGTATGAGTCCCGACCCTACGTCCTGTTCCCAAGGAGGGGTCCCGACTCTGTGTTATATGTATGAGTCCTGGCCCTAAGTCCTGTTCCCATGGAGGGATCCTGGCTCTGTGTTCCGTGCTACTGTCTCTTCTAGTCCAAGGCTCTGTGCTCCTGAAGGCCCTCATCCAGTCTGTGCCTAGTCCACTCCTATCCGAGTCCTGTTCATGTGCCTTTACCTGTCCTTGTGACTGCCCTACCCAGGAGTTCCTCACCCAAGCCATGTCCAGTCCTGTTGCCTCGTCTTGTCCTGGCCTAGTTCTGGAGTCTGAACCTGAGACAAGTCCCAGGTTCTGGGTCCTTGCCCAGTCTCTGACTCGGAGTCCATATCCAAGCCTCAAGCCGCAAGACCCCGAGCCTGTCTCCGAGCTCAAGCCGCAAGACCCCGAGCCTGTCTCCGAGCTCAAGCCGCAAGACCCCAGCCTCCAGTCCTGCAGTCATGTCATGTCCTTGCCTAGTTCTGGGGCCTGAGCCCGAGGCAAGACCCAGATTTTGGGTCATTGTCCAGTCTCTGGCTCGGGCCTCAAGACCAGGCTCCTAGTTCATAGTTCCTTGTCCGGTTTCCCTGTTTCTTGTCCATGTCCTAGCCCAGGTCCTGCATCCTAGTCTGGTTCCTAGTACTTCAGAGTCTGTGTCTTGCAATTGGGTCCGCTACCAGCGCCCCCCCCCCCCCATTGTGACACCAACAGCCCGGATGTACCTAAGGCTGGGTGCTTAGCCCCCTGCTCACCTCCACCCCCATTTCTCGACTTGCTTTACACTTATGACTGTGTGGCTAAGTGCAGCTCTAGTGCTATATTTAAGTTTGCTGATGACACCACAGTTGTTGGCCAAATCAAGGGTGGTGATGAATCAGCATTTGAAGGAAGATTGAAAATCTGGCTTTACCAGAGTTAAAACTTTTAATGAAGATTTTCTATCCATTTTTATTTCTTCAAAGCGTTTTGTGATCTTTCAATCTTTCACAATAGCAATCTCTCACTCTATGTAACAAAGGCCAAGGAGATGATTATTGACTTCAGTAGGAGGAAACCAGAGGTCCATGAGTCAGTTCTCATTGGGAGATCAGAAATGGAGAGGGTCAGTAATTCAGAGGATCTGTCCTGGGTCTATAATGTAAGTACCATTATGAAGAAAGTACGGCAGTGCCTCTACTTTCTTAGAAGTTTGTGAAGCTTCAGCATGTCATCTAAAACTTTGACAAACTTCTATAGATGTGTGGTGGAGAGTATATTGACTGGTTGTACATTATCCTGTGGAAACACCAATGCCCTTGAATGGAAAATCCTACAAAAAGTAGTCGATTCTGCACAGTCCACAAAGGAAATTGAACGAAGAGTGGTGTCGTAGGAAAACAGTATCCATCATCAAGGACGACCACCAACCAGGCCATGGTCTCTTCTCACTGCTGTCGTCAGGAAGAACATACAGGAGCCTCAAGACCCACATCACCAGGTTCAGGGATAGTTTTTACCCCTCAGCCATCAGTTCATTTCACTCACCCCATCACTGAACTGTTCCCACAACCTATGGGCTCACATTTAAAGACTCTTCATCTCATGTTGTTGATATTTATTACTTAATAATATATATTTTTTCACTTGCACTTTTTTGTTGTCTTTTGCACATTAGTTATTTGTTCATCTGTAGGGTATGGTCTTTTATTGGTTCTGTTGTGCTTCTTGGATTTACTGTGAATGCCTGCAAGAAAACAAATCGCAGGGTTGTATATAGAGACATATATGTACTTTGTTAATAAATTTACTTTGAACTTTGACCTTTAATCTTTCACCTTAATCTTTTTGACAATGTGCTTTTTGAAATTAAATAAGTGGCTGCCATGACTATTCTTTATAGATTAATATTAAAACAACAAACAAGTCAAAAGACTTGAATAATGAGCAAATCAGGTACACTTCTTGTTTCGACAGTTTATTATTGATAACTAAGCAACCTCAGCAAAGATTTATGACCTTGCACAACCCATTCTTTAGAAGAAGGTTTGTAAGGTTACTTGACTCATCTCTATTTGAACATCAGCAAGATGATTTTCTCTTTGTTAGGCTTTCTTGAAACACTTCCTTTCTCACCAGAATCCTTGCCTCTTTATTTAGAAACAACTCTTACATAAGTTACAACATGTATGCTCTTTGGAGATTTATGGGTTTCTCTGAAGTTTTGTAAACTCTACACTTTAAAAGCTGCCTTTTCTTATCAAGACTTCTCTTCCTCTTAACCTATTCATTTTGTTTTGTAATAGCTGAATATTTCTTATCTCCTTGCATTTCAATCAACCTGTGATTTTTGTATCTCTAGGGGGTACATATCAAGCATATATAATCAGAAGAATTGAATTGATAAAACTATCTTCATTCTCTGCTGGAAAACCTTTTTCCACTCTGCCTAGTTTGCATATGATCAAGCTCAATTCTGATAAGCAACTATATAATTCTGAGGTTGTAAATTAAGTCTTCACTGCACGATGGAAGGTGCCTTTCTCTTTGAAATCCTCAAGGCGCTTAGTAGTTTAGAACATAGAACGGAACAGTTCAGTGCAGCACAGGGCCTTTGGTCCACAATGTTATGCTGACCTATTAACATACTACAAGATCAATCTAACCCTTCCCTCCCTCTTAGCCCTCCATTTTTCTTTCTTCCATGTACATATCTAAGAGCCTCTTGAATCTCCCTAACATATTTGCCACCACCACCATCCCAGCCATGCGTTACATGTACTTACCACTCCGTGTTAAAACTGACCTGTGACATCCCCAATATTCTTTCTTCCAAACACCTTAAAATTTGTGTCTTCCCATGTTAGGCATTGCCTCCCTGAGGTAAAAAAAAAGGTGTTCGCTGTCCACTTTATTTATGCTTGTCATTTTACGCACCTCTATCAAGTCTCCTCTCATTCTGCTTCAATTCAAAGCAAAAACCCTTGGCTGGCAACATCTCCTCCTCACTGACACTCAACACTGGGGTACGTCAAGGATGTGTGTTTAGCCCACTGCTCTACTCTCTCTACACCCACAACTGCGAGGCTAAACTCAGCTCAAACACCATCTACAAATTTGCCAATGACACAACTATTGTTTGCAGAACTATATATATATATATATTTCTTATCTTAATTTATTAATTTTTTGTTATGTATTGCAATGTACTGCTGCTGCAACACATTTCACAATATATGCCAGCAATATTAAACATGATTCTAATTCTGATTTTGCTGTATCTTACTGGCCAGAGCATTGTTACCCTGGCCTCTGAATAGAATAAACTGCTGATGGCAAAAGAAAGTTGCTTTCACAAACCTTTTGCTTTCTGCTAATTTTTGGTATTTTTTAATTGAGTGATAGATTATAACAACTTATATTAAACCTGCAATAGGTAAATTTAAGAGATGAACTAATAAACCACTGCAAAACCACTCATGATATATACTTCAGCAGGTATCCTGCAGCTTTCCAGACAATAATATGGGCAAATCTCAGGAGCATGCGTGCGGTGGGGGAAGCCCAATGGAGTCACAGCATTATTCTTGCCACTATTATCATAATGCTTTTACATAATCACACAACTGTTAAAGCACATTGCAGCCAATAAAGTATTTTCAAGTGCGATCATAGTCATAACATAGGCAAATCTGGCAGTGGATTCATTCACAGCAAGATCCTATAAACAGTAATGAAATTAATAGAGTGATAATTTGTTTTAGTGATGTTCATCAAAGGGATAAATATTAGCTAGAATACCCAGAGAAGTCTTCTGTAAATAGTGTTACTTTATTTTTTGTCTTTATTAATAAGAGAGACAGGACTTTAGCTAAATGTAATATTCAAAAAGGAACATCTGCAGCTAAAGTAATGTTGTGTTGCAGAGTCAACCTAGATTATTTTTAGAAAGGAATTTAGATGGTCAATTTCTGATGTAACAGCCAAAATGGCATAAATAAAGCAAGGGATGCTATACAACATAAAAACATAGTGAGAGACCCAGGAGTAATGAGGCAGGGATCAGTGTTGACATTTTGATGAAACCTTTCGCATCCAGAATTAGATTTATATTAAGGATTTATATCCTCTAAGAAACAGAGAAAAGGCCCTTCAGCCCATGATGTCTGTGTCAAGTATGATACCAAATTAAACTAATCTCATCTGCCAGCACATGATCTCTTTCCCTCCATCCCCTGTATATCTAAAAGCCTCTTGAATTCCACTGTTGTATTGGGTTCTACCACCACCTGCACAGACAGAGAACTAGGATAGCTGGATTCCATGGGGTATTGAAGAAGAAGCATACATTTTCAAATTTCAATCCAGGTAGGGAGTTTATGGTAAAATATTTTAACAACCCCTTGTTGTGGTTTGGAGGCTTGTGTCTCTCAATGACCTGGAGAGCTATGTTGCCTGGAGTCAGGGCTTTATGCTTTGGCACTTGGTAGGGCCACCCATGTCAAGGAGATCCAAGGGTAGAGGTCAGATTAAGAGTGGTCCACTGGTCCTCCAGGTTCAGGGGTTCAGTTCAGGGCTAACAACCTTGACTGGTAAAACAAAATTCTTAAGGAAACAGCAATGAAGAATCCTTCTACATCTGAGTGTTACAGTATTCCTGAGTCTCCACCCAGGACTTTTATGACTGACAGCAGTGAAACCTGAGAGGAAGCTACTGACACAATGAAGGAAGCCCTGAACACCACCAGAAACAGAGGACCTTCATTGTTGCCCTAAATGCCAGTGGCACAACAGGCAGTAAGGGGCATATGTGTTATGAACAGTTGCAATTTTTAAAAAAGTATTGTAACTACATTGCTTTACACTAATACTACTGATTTACCTGTTGCAGATCATGTAAATCATCAAGTGGTTGGTTTATAACCCAATTATTGATACGTTAGAGAGAATATTTGACTGTTCATGGGGCTGGCATGGTTCCTTTAATGACATATTAATTCCAGTAAAGCAATATGCAATAGTAATGGGATTTTGTTAGATTCCAGGATCACGCAATTGTTCACCTTTTCATGGGTAAATGTACAGTATATGCCGGTCTATATGGGATACAGATAAGAATAGAATAGAAAGCAATTCGTTATCATAAATATTTTATTCCTATTCCTTGCCCAACATTCTTAACGTGTATGAATGGATAAGGCAGAGACTACACGAGAACTATGGCCGAGCTTTTTGGTTATATTTTATATGATGTAGAAGACAAAAATTAAGTTACCATTATCCAGATGATTGGGCTACTGATCAAAAACACATGGCTGAATTCAAAGCAGAATTCTTGGCTTCTCTTTTTGGAGAAATTTGGGCCATTATCAACAAGGACAGTATTTATTGTCCGTCTCTAATTGCCCTTAATCTGAATGGCTTGCTTGTATGAGTTTAAAGATACATTTCAGAGGATATTTAAGTCAGCCACATAACTGTCGATCTTGAATCACATCGATGAGGTGAGTGATCAGCAGTTTTTCCCAGGATAGGGCATAGATTTGAAGTAAGAGCAGAGGGATTTAAACAGGGGAGGCAACATTTTATGAAGGGGACCAAAGTTGAAAAGTCAAAGTTGAGTTTATTGCCATACGCACAAGCACATGTATGTACAGGTGTAATGAAAAACTCACCTGCAACAGCATCACAGGCACAGAGCAACAAATACACAACATTCACAAGAAAAATATACAAGAAAGAAGGCAATTAGAACAAAAAATAAAAGCAAAGTCCATTGTAGGGCAAAATGACCTAAGTGGGTGTAGTGTTTCTATACTGAGGTAATGTGTAGGTTTATGTAAGTTGGTTCAAGAGCCATATGGTGGAAGGGAAGTAGCTGTTCTTGAACCTGATACTGTGAAACTTCAGGATTCTGTTCCTCTTGCCCGATGATAGCTGCAAATTGCATGGCCTGGATGGAGGTGAACTTTAATGTCAATGCTACCTTTTTGCGGCACCGTGACACCATGACGGTAGGGAGAGAATTGCCAGTGATGTATTATGCTGAGTCTATTACTCTCTGCAGCTTCTTACATTCCTGCACTTTCAGTCTGCCATACAAGACCGCGATGCAAGCAGTCAGGATACTTTCAATATACATCTGTACATGTTTGTTAGAGTGCTTGGTGACATATTTAACCTCCTTAATCTATTAGGAAAGTCAAGGTACTAGTGCACCTTCCTCTCTCAGTATGTCATCTGTGTGCTGGGCCTAGAACAGGTGATCCTATATGTTAGTGTCCATGGATTTAAAGATTTTGACCCTCATTCTGTGGAACGATCTGCTAGAAAAATGGAGGAGGTGGATACAATTACAATGGTTAAAAGCCATTTGGACTGGTAGTTAGATAGGAAAGGCTCAGAGAGATGTGATCCAAATGCAGACAAATGGGACTAGTTTTGGTGGGTAACTTGCTCAGCCGGGATGAGTTGGGTTGAAGAGCCTGTTTTTGTTCTGTGTAATTCTATTAGACCATATAAAAACTCATGATGAAGGGTCTCAGCCTGAAACGTCGACTGTTTACTCTTTTCCATAGGTGCTGCCTGGCCTGCTGAGATCCTCCAGCATTTTGTGGGCATTACCTTGAGTATTTAATTCATTTAGTTAATTTGGTTTAGTTCATTAAATGACCTGGAATTTAAAAGAAAACTGAGTGTTAGTAATGATGACAATGATCATCATTAAAGCCCATTTAATTTATTGATGTCCTTCAAAGAAATATATCTGCCTTCTTTATGCATTCTGACCTAACAGTGACTCTAGATTGACCAATTGCTACTCCAGATTGCTTCTAACTGCTCTCTGAAATGATCTAATGTGCAATTCAGTTGAAGGGCAGTTAGGGACAGAAAACACACACGAACCTCTCCAATTTTACATAATTCATTTCTTAAATCCTCAATCAGATTGCCCTCAATCTCTTTGTCACAAGGGAGTATAAATCAGTCTTTTCACAGTCATTGGTCTCGATGGCAGATTTCACACTGATGATTCTTTGCTGGGTTCTGTGCAGAAGAAGGTAATCAACCCAAAATGTCAACTCTATTTCCCTCCGCAGATCATGCTTGACATGCTGAGTTTCGCCAGCAGTTAATTTTTTTCCTGCTTCAATACTAAAAGTAGAGTTAAAAATGGGCAGGTGACCGGTGTTCTGTAAAACTCTAGTAAGTATTTTAAAATCCATTATTTGTGTGGAAGACAAGCAATCCATTTGGTTTTTGATGATATTGATTGAGAAGATGGCACGGAAACCCATGACAGCGTTAAAAAAAGAGTAAGTCTTGATAATAAGAAAGATAAAGAGTTTTGGAATTCATGGAATAGCTGACATTTAATTCAGTAAAACTAGCTATATACTTGGCAGCTTCCATTCAACCCGCTTTGACAGGGCCCAGGGCAGGGACAGATGCATTCTGGTCCAGGAAGAAGTGTGGACAGCTGTTAAGGAAGGGCGTACCACCAGGATGGTAGGAATGGAGCAATAGGAAGTTTGGTCAAGGTAGGAGGGTACACTGAAGCAGAAGATATCTTGGTCCAACATCTGGCAGGCAGAACCCCAGTGCAGCAAATGCATAACCCAAGCTGTGTACGATGTCCTGCCTAGTCCAGTGAACCTTTTTGCTTGGGGTAAAAGTGAGGCACTGTCATATCCTCTCTGCCCTGGCCGAGGGACCCTTGAACACATTTTCAGCAGCTGCCCAAAAGCCCCGGGAGAAGGCCGCTGCTGCTGTGCCATGACCAGGTGCTGAAGGCAATGGCAGAAACAACTGTAAGCACCTCTGCCAGAAAGCCCATATCCTTTGTCAAAACTAGAGACTAACCACAGCCTCCGCCCAGATCACCAGCAAGCTTGCTCACTACAACCTCTGAATGGCAACTAGAAGTTGACTGTGACAAACATTTGAAGTTCCCTGACTTCATCATCAGTGAGGCCTGACATGGTCATTCTGACAGAAAACTCGAAGCAGGTGGTCATGGTAGAACTGACAGTGCCTTGGGAAGACTGGATTGAGGAGGCATTTGAAAGTAAGAAAGCCAAATCCCAAGAGCTGGTAGAGCAGTGCCAGTGACAGGGGTGAAGGGCAGGATGTGAACCTAAAGAGGTGGGATGTTGAGAGCAGGATGTGAGCCTAAAGAGGTGGGATGTCGAGGTTTTACTGGCTGCCTGCTCTGCAGAACCTACTCTCTCCTTGGCATTATACGGGGGCTGCAAAAAAAAAGAGCCATCAGGACCACCACAGAGGCTGCTGAACTTGCCAACATATGGCTGTGGATCAAGAGATATGGCCCATGGGCCATTGCTGCTGGAACACGAGCCAGGGCCTGATCAGCCCTGGCTGGGTTCCTGGGAGAGGGCGTCTGATGCTGAAACACCCGATGACCCTGGGTTACGTCACTGATGATGTGTCCCAGCATATCCAAGGATGTATCTCAGCATCTACATTAAGCCTTTCCTGTCCAAAGTGTTTTGTAATTTTTAGAAATTAATTACATATACGTAACTTGAAAACAGGTGAAGTATTCAATCTAGCAATTTAGCTTTTCAGAAAGAAATACACTTGATTCACTACACAGTGTTTTGTATGTTGAATATCCTCTTCGCAATGCTACCATCAGGGAGGAGGTACAGGAGCCTGAAGATCAGTGCTGAATGTTTTAGGAACAGCTTATTCTCCTTTGAACACTTCCTTGCTATTCCTCTTTCACATTATTTATTTATTCACATAGTTACTACTTTGGCTATTCATTTATTTTGTAACTTACAGTAAGTTTATGTCATTCAACCATACATGATATCTATGAATGCAGCCAAATGAAACAATGCTACTCTGAGGCCAAGGTCCAAAATGTAATTGTATAGTCATATGCAACACAAGGCACATATAGCACATATAAGATCGCAGTAAATATACAGTTATGCACAAAAGTCTCAAAAATGCTACTGCTGCCACAAAATAACACACTTCAAGACTTATGTTAACCTGATTCTGACATACAGCTGCATGAATACACAGTATATTCTAGATTCGTTCTTTATTTGTTTCCTCTATACAATCTGCAATGGAACCTGGAGTTTTGGCATCCTTAGTTAGGCATTATTGGAACTCATCCCTTTATTGAAAGTTTGTGAAATGTTAACAACTGGATGCAATGGTAGAATAACACGTATGACATAACAGAAAATGATTGCCAAAAATCCGCATCAATTTGCTTTACCTAATTGGCCTCAATACAATTAACATTTATTGCAAAGAACCATGCTGAAAGAATATTTGTTCTATTGGAACCACCTACAGCTACTTTCGTGGAAAACTAACACTCACTGTAGAAAGCATTCTAAATACTCACTCGCATTTAATCTGAAGAAACATCATCAACAGCCTGTAAACGAATTTACAGCGTTAAAATAGATATATTACACATAACTTGCCACATCGCATTTCAAATAAATTATGTACATGCTATTTTTGCTTTCATCTAACTTCTGTCATACTAAATGTTTAATTCAAGATATTGTGGTGCTCAACTGTACATAAAATGTCTACTTTATATTGGGAGGTCTATCAAAGATTTGCTGTGCCACTGACAAAGCAGGAATTAAGATCTGATTTATTATTAATGCTTTGTCGTTCCCATAATAAAATAACAATTTCTGCAACACACCTAGAAAGATACAATCCACTCATCAGCGCAGTGTGAAGGTTGCAAGCAGCCAGCCCAGTCACCACTCACTCATCCCCTCGGGCTCCCAGATGAGGCAGTCTGGAACCACATACTTTGGCCACGCCCTCTGATATCGGATCAATCAGGAGCGGCGATGCTGAGGGGCCGGGCCAATGGCAGCACGCTGCGGTGTGAGGTGCGGACTGCTGCTGCGTACGGCGGACTGAGTGTGTGGCCGTGCAAAGGAAGGAGCTGCAGGCAGTAGTGTGATCATGGTTTTCTCAGTCTCATACTCATCCCTGTCTGCCTTCACCGCCGCCCATGACTCCGGTTTCAACTAGCGAGAGGTAAGGAAAGACCAAAGCCGGGCGAATGACCGGTGGCGTTGAGGGACGTGGCGGAGGGAGGTCGGGCCCCGGCTCATCCAGTGCCGGCCTGACTGACTGATCGATCGGGCTGCTCGTCCCTGGATGTAGGGAGGCCTGTGCTGGCGAACTTCTATAGGAGAAGCGGCCTGGAAGTTCGGGTGTCACTCATGCTGCTTGGGCCCTGAATCTACGATTCTCTCCAGCTTGTCTGATGTGTAACCTGACCTGTCAGCAGGCTGTTCATAGGAGAGAGAGAGCTTGCCACTTACTGCGGGTCTTTGCATAGAAAAAAAACACCCTTTTATTTTTCAGTATAAATTAAGACTTACTGCTGGATTACCCTTGCTTTACTACTCTTCCCGAGGCTTTTGCTGGTAATGTATCGAGTACATGACCGTCTTTATATACCAGAGCATTCATAGTGTAGTTGGCAGTGCTTGCAGTTATGACATACTGCCACGAAAACACATCAGTCTTAACCCATTCACTTTCAAATTGGCATTTCTGCATTTAGCTGACCTTAAACTTAACCAGCTGGCGATGTCTGAGTTAACTTTTTGATCTTAATCGTGCAACTGCAGACCGAATAAGATAAAGTCTGTGCAGATGTTGGACCCTTCCTGAATATTAAAATATACATTGCAAAGGTTGTTGAGTTGGGTTTGACCTTTTTATATTAATTTGCTTCTCTGGTTGGCATTCTTCCTTCCGTGTAAAACAATCAATATGTTGCTGACAGAGTTGAAGTCATATCGTGTACAGTCATATTCTGTTGATAACTGAATAAACTAATTACTCTAGAGACTCATCTGCTTTAAATTTAATTTGGTTTACTATTGTACAATCATCTGTGGATTTTTTTCCTTTTTTAATGGTGGCGTTCTATAACTGTGGGGCTATTGAAATTGTTGATTGTCATCATGCTTCAAACTTAACCATAGCCAATGTTGCGATTGGCCTTCATTAGTTACAGTTTCCTATTTGCCATCATCAGTTTTGACAGATTACGTACCTCTTTAATTAGAATATGCTTGGGGTTGTATCCATCTCTGATGTCCACTGCCCAGAGTTGACAAAATCTTTGCTGATGAATGCTTATGCTCGGTGAAATGCTACTAAATATGTATATTAACAACACGAGTTGCAGCTATACCTTAAGAGTGGGATATAACAAACTTTGAAACATTGAAGAAATATTTCTGCATCATGTGATGGTGTTATAATTTTACCAAATGTTCCTGAGTTCTGTCATTTTGCTACTAATGCTGGACATGTGAGTATATTGAAACCTAATTGTACTTGGACATTAGGATTTAATTTCAATCATGATGAATGATGTTGCTCCTAGTGAATTATCACATTCTCGGTAGTCTTTATGGTCCAGTCTTCACTCTGTAATAGATTGCTGCTTTTAATGCTTCTTTGCCTGATTGACCATACCTTTTATAGTGATCCTGTTCATAGTTTTTTGATCTGTTCTCCATCCCTACATAAAATATTTAAAACAATATTATGTGCAACATTTCTTTTCTAAGCTAGAGCCTGAATTGTTTGGTTCCAGCGTGTTGTAATTTAGAACGTGGTTATTTGTTTAATTTATTTATCTATAAACCATATCATTAAGTAACACCTGTGTTGTCTTATAGTATAAAGAAAACACTAGTACAGCAATCTCTCTTTCATAGATTACTCTGTCGTCACTGTCTTTTTGTTTGGTTACTTGGCTATAAGAATAGCTGTTCTTTCTCCATTTGTATCTATTACTAAATAATGTATGTGCTTATTAGTGTGTCTGCAGTTCTGTGGCACAATTACTGTGATTGTACCTTTTCACGTTACTGTCCCATCAGTGAACAGTACAGCATAATATGGAACCTTTGGCCCACAGCATTGTGCTAACCTATATAAACTCACTCCACCATCAATCAACTCTTGCCTGCTACGTTGCCCATAACCCTCTATTCTTATTCCGTTCATGTGTCTATCTCAGGGTCTCTTAAATGTTCCTAATGTGTCACGCTCAAACACCAGCCCAGGAGTCATCTATCACTACTTTTTTAAAAAAAAACTATCTCCCCTAAACTTTTCTTAAAAGGATGTCCTCTGGCCAGTGCTGCCTTAGGGGAAAAAAAGCATTGGTTGTTTATTCTGTCTATGCTTCTTATAATCCCATTCACCTCTATCAAATTGCCTTTCATCTTATTTTGTGACAGAGAGAAAAGTCCTAGCTTGGTCAGCCTTTGCTCATAATACTTGTTCTTCAATCTAGACAGTATCCTGGTAAATGTCCTCTGCACCCCCTAAAGGTTCCACATTTGTCCTATAATGAGGCGACCAGAACTGAACACAAAATTTGAAGAGTGATCTGACCAGAATTTTATAGAGCTGCAACATTACTTTGCAATCCCCTGACTAATGAGTGCCAGTACACCATCTGCCTTAACTTCAGCGGCAACTTTCAGACATCTGCTGACTTGGTGCCCAAGATCCCTCTGTTCCTCATTGCTGAGAATCCTGCTGTTATCCAGGCGTGAACTCCGGAAAGCCATTAAGGGCGCCAAGAGGCAGTATTGAACCAAGTTGGAAGCCCAGGCTAACCAGAGGGATGCCAGTAGACTATGGCAGGGTCTAAATGAGATCACTGGGCGCAAAGAAAAGGCTGGGAATATCAATAACTATAGCACTTCTATTCCTGACGAACTTAACGTATTCTACGCAAGATTCGAACAGAAGAGGAGCGTCCCGCTCCCTCTAAATGAACCGGACCTGGAGGCATCAAGATTCATCGTCACCGAGGAGGACGTTAGAAGGGCCTTCCTGAAGATAAATTCAAGGAAGGCGACAGGCCCAGATGGCATCCCAGGACGGGTTCTCCGGGCCTGTGCAAGCGAGCTAGCTGGAGTGTTTGCTGACATCTTCAACTGCTCTTTGCTTCAGTCTAAGATCCCCTCGTGTTTTAAGAAGGCAACGATAATCCCAGTGCCGAAGAAGAGCAAGGTGGCAGGCCTGAATGACATCAATTGCTATGAAGTGCTCGAGCGATTGGTTATGGCGCACTTCAACCACAGCCTCGATGCTTTGCAATTCGCCTACCTGAGCAACAGATCAACGGCAGATGCCATCTCTCTGGCCCTACATTCCTCCTTAGAACACCTGGAGAATAAAGACGCATATGTAAGGCTCCTTTTCATTGACTCTAGCTCTGCCTTTAATACCATCTTTCCAAATAAACTGATTCCTAAGCTCCGGAACCTGGGCCTTAGCACTCAGATCTGCAGCTGGGTCTTCAACTTCCTCACAGACAGGACCCAGGCTGTAAAAATAGGGGACAAACTCTCCTGTACAATCACTGAGCACCGGTGCCCCACAAGGCTGTGTACTCAGCTCCCTGCTGTACTCACTGTACACCCATGATTGTGTAGCCAGGTTTCCATCAAACTCAATATATAAGTTTGCTGATGACACAACAATTGTAGGCGGTATCTCAGGTAATGATGAGTTTGAGTACGGAGAGGAAATTAAGAACCTGGTGGCATGGTGCGAAGACAATAGTCATACTTTATTGATCCCAGGGGGAAATTGGCTTTCGTTTACAGTTGCACCATAAATAATAAATAGTCATAGAACCATAAATAGTTAAATAGTAATATGTAAATTATGCTAGTAAATTATGAAATAAGTCCAGGACCAGCCTATCGGCACAGGGTGTCTGACCCTCCAAGGGAGGAATTGTAAAGTTTGATGGCCACAGGCAGGAATGACTTCCTATGACGCACTGTGCTGCATCTTGGAGGAATGAGTTCCCGAAGAGTAACCTATCCCTCAATGTCAGCAAGACGAAGGAATTGGTTGTTGACTTCAGAAGGAGTAGTGGACCGCATGATCCAATTTACATCGGTGATGTGCAAGTGGAACAGGTCAAAAGCTTTAAGTTCCTCGGGGTCAATATCACAAGTGACCTGACTTGGCCCAACCAAGCAGAGTCCACTGCCAAGAAGGCCCACCAGCGCCTTTACTTCCTGAGAAAACTAAAGAAATTTGGCCTGTCCCCTAAAACCCTCACTAATTTTTATAGATGCACCGTAGAAAGCATTCTTCTAGGGTGCATTATAACCTGGTATGGAAGTTGTCCTGTCCAAGACCAGAAGAAGCTGCAGAAGATCATGAACACGGCACAACACATCACACAAACCAATCTTCCATCCTTGGACTCACTTTACACCGCACACTGTCGGAGCAGTGCTGCCTAGATAATCAAGGACACGACCCACCCAGCCAACACACTTTTCGTCCCTCTTCCCTCCGGGAGAAGGCTCAGGAGCTTGAAGATTCATATGGCCAGATTTGGGAACAGCTTCTTTCCAACTGTGATAAGACTGCTGAACTGCTCCTGACCCAGATCTGGTCCGTACCCTCCAAATATCCGGACCTGCCTCTTGTTTTTTTTGCACTACCTTACTTCCCATTTTCTATTTTCTATTTATGATTTATAATTTAAATTTTTAATATTTACTATCGATTTGTAATCCAGGGAGCGGGAAGCGCAGAATCAAATATCGCTATGATGATTGTACGTTTTAGCATCAATTGTTTGGCGACAATAAAGTATAAAGTATTAATTTTGCACTTTGCCATCAAGTTCAATCTTCCTGAGCATGGTACTTCACACTGTTCTGGATTCAATTCCATTTGTCACTTCTGTGCCCAGCTCTGCATTTTCTCTATCCTGTTGAAACCTATGACAACATTCTACACCAGCCATAACACCACCAATGTTTGTATCATCCGCAAACTTACTAACCCATCCTGTAACTTTCTCATCCAAGTCACTTAAGTTACTGAAGTCGCTGCCTGCAGAATGCACTCCATTAATTGCTTCCATCTGCCTCTGTGGACAAGCCAGTTCCAGATCTATGTTTCAGTGGATCCCGTGCCTCATGATTTTCTGGATGAGCCTGCCATGAGAACCTTTGTCAATTGCGTCACTAAAATCCGTATACGCCACATTCATTGTTCTATTTTCATCAGCTTGTTTTGTCACTTCCTTACAACTCAGTTAGATTTGTGAGACACAAGATGGCTATTATAAAGTCAGGTAGTCTATGCTTCTTCAGTGTTCAAGAACCCTGCCCTAAGAATCCTCTCCATAGTTTGCCCGCATTAGTGTTTCTGTTTTGGGCATTGCCAGTGATTCTGGCACAAATTGAACCAGCTGTGACATATTGTGTCATCCCCTTTTGATACTTGCAAATTCACTCAATATAAAACTTATTCTGAACCATCATAATTGATTAGATATAAACATTTTTTTTTCAAATTTTGAATTAAATGCTAATTTATATTAGAGTGGTAAATCAGTAAAACTTGATTGATGTGAGTGGGGAAAATACAACTTACATCACAAGGACAGTTCACCATCTGCAAGTAATTTTAATGTAGACCACTGCAAATTTAATTGTCAAGAATATACAAAGGTATTTTCTAATTAGATTGTGTCAAAAGTAATCTCTTCAGTAAACTAGAAGAAAGAGGAAGTTCTTAAAGGTACCCCTTGTAAACATGCCATTGTTTGCAAAATTACATTTTAGCTTTTTGGAGCAACACACATCAAAGTTGCTGGTGAACGCAGCAGGCCAGGCAGCATCTCTAGGAAGAGGTACAGTCGACGTTTCGGGCCGAGACCCTTCATCAGGACTAACAGAAAGAAGAGATGGTAAGAGATTTGAAAGTGGGAGGGGGAGGGGGAGATCCAAAATAATAGGAGAAGACAGGAGGGGAAGGGATGGAGCCAAGAGATGGACAGTTGATCTCATTCTCACTATACCCCTTGTCCATCCTCTGGGCTTTTTTCCCCCCTCCCCCTTTCTCCCTAGGCCTCCTGTCCCATGATCCTCTCATATCCCTTTTGCCATTCAGTTGTCCATCTCTTGGCTCCATCCCTCCCCCTGCTGTCTTCTCCTATTATTTTGGATCTCCCCCTCCCCCTCCCACTTTCAAATCTTTTACTAACTCTTCCTTCAGTTAGTCCTGATGAAGGGTCTTGGCCCGAAACGTCGACCGTACCTCTTCCTAGAGATGCTGCCTGGCCTGCTGCATTCACCAGCAACTTTGATGTGTGTTGCTTGAATTTCCAGCATCTGCAGATTTCCTCGTGTTAGCATTTTGGAGCTTGTTTTAAAAGTGGGTACAATAGTGGAAGCTCCTGATGAGCATGTAATTGGTTTTGTTTCTAGCACTTCTAAAACTAGCATTGATCATTGAAACTTGAATTGCACAAATGCAAATTTAATATAGAACTAGGAGTTCTAGGGGATATCATAGAAAATGGTTTCAAGGTAAGATACAGTGATTCATGTTTAGATAGCCTAAAGTTTACATGGTGCAAAATAAGGGAAAGTAGCTAGGAATCTTGGCCTAGTCAAGTCTATAGAAAATCAAAAGTTAGCTTTATTTGTCACAAGTACATCAAAAGATCGAAACATACAATAACTCTGTTTGCATCAAATCAAATCAGCAAGTGTCAGCATGTGTCATCATGCTTCCAACACCAACATTGCACATCTACAAGTTGTTAACCCTGACTGTATGTCTTTGAATGTGGGATGAAACCTGAACACTTGGAGGAAATTTGTGTGGGTCATGGGGGAGAACGTACAAACTCCTTACAGGCAGCAGTGGGAGTTGAACTCTGATTGATGAAATCTGTGCTGTGAAGCGATGCACTAACCACTGCTACCATAACATGGATGAAGTTATTGCTGAAGAATTGTGTCTATCTGCATGCACATATATGTGACATTCCTGTTTTACTTGTATGGCTCATATTTTAATAGCACTTAATACATTATTATAAATTTTGTCTGCCCTAATGAAGTATTGTGTGGAGGAAAAATAAGCCCTTCATCAACAAATTCCGAAAAGTATATAAGGTTATTTTTGCATGAGCTGAATTACATGCTACGTTTTGGTTTGCCATTTGTAGTGAGTTGAGAGGCAAAAGATGAAAAATAGTTTGAAAGCTAAGAAGACAAATTGCAAGGTCGTATACCCACTTTGATGATAAATGTATTTTGAACTTTGAACTTTAACACCAAAGCACATCAAGCTGTGTTTGGTGTGACTGAATTCTGTTAATAACACTGGATGTGTTTTGTTGATTGATTGATCCACCAAAGTGCAATGCAGACATTAATATGGCTCCAGCTGTTTGGAACAGCTATTGCTGGACGAAAGTGAGTGAAAGCTGTGAGGCAAACTAGACAGTAAAGTAAATGGCATCAGTGATTAACAAATTCTTATCAGAAGAAAAACATTTAAACATATACACTTTACCAATTTACCTTTAATCCTGCAGTCAAAAAGTTGAGGTGGGGGGGGGATATTCACCTTATTACATACAAAGTTATTATCCAATTACTTCTCATAATACAGCAGCTACTTATTTGGGACAACTCTTAAAGAACAAAAATAACTTGAAAATTGCTGGGATTCCCTTTGATAATTTGGGACTCTATGCTGCTTAATTGGGACAGGAGACTGTTTCCAGTTTCTAACTAGTGTCTGTCGTGTGCATGTCATATGGCTGTTAGATGCTACACTGAGATTAGAGCGATCAGTTTTTAAATAGCATTACTTGTGTGTATTTATATTAATAAAGCAGTGATTTTTGTTGTTGATAGTTGGCAAGAAATAAGCAGTAGGATAATTCAAAACTGCTTTGCTCGTTATGGGTTTCAAGCATTCAGGCTTGGAGATGCCAAAAGTGGCTGGGGGTGAAAATAAAACTATTTCACTACTTCAACAAGTTAGGAGCTATGGAAAAAATTTGAAGATATCAGCAATCATCTTGAATATTACAATGTAAATGTAATTTTGAAGGATGCATTAATCGAAAGCATTGTTTGAAGGCAGTCCATTATCTGCACTGGGTGTCTGCTGATTTTGTTCGTTTACAGTCAATCAAAACAACACAGCAGTGTACATGGGTTAATTCCTCTGTAGTAACTATTGGGAACTAAAACATTTTATAGTATCATAGTAGCTTTGCTAGTGTTCTAATAGTTTGTTCTTTTTATATCTTTTTAACTATTTTCATGAAACTTTGGCTAATTGGGGAAGCTGCTTAATTGGGCCAAGATGTGCTGGTCCCAATATGTTGCAATTAACGGTAGTCCACTGTACTTCACTTAGTTACGCACAGTGCTCTTTCCAGATACCACCTGTTTATACAAAAAATATTAATTGCATTCTGTAGTGCAATTACATGACTGCTGCATAAAAAATACATATTTGTGTTATATTGAGATTACAGAAAAGGTATTTTTTTGGTGTTGCAAATATCATCATTTTCATATTGTAAGTAATTACAGAGGTACTTTGGAACGTGAAATAGGGAAATTTATAAGCAGTGTTATGTGTATTTAAATTGCAGCCATGATTGCATGCTACCAATTAAGTTGTGAATGGAAGTGATTACCACTGAAGCTAAAACCGCAAACACGAGAAATTCTGCAGATGCTGGAAATTTAAGCAACACACATCATAGTTGCTGGTGAACGCAGCAGGCCAGGCAACATCTCTAGGAAGAGGTACAGTCAATGTTTCAGGCCGAGACCCTTCGTCAGAACTAACTGAAGGAAGAGCTAGTAAGAGCTTTGAAAGTGGGAGGGGGAGGGGGAGATCCAGAATGATAGGAGAAGACAGGAGGGGGAGGGATGGAGCCAAGAGCTGGACAGGTGATTGGTAAAGGGGATATGAGAGGATCATGGGACAGGAGGCCCAGGGAGAAGGAAAGGGGGGGGGAACCCAGGGAATGGGCAAGGGGTATAGTCAGAGGGACAGAGGGAGAAAAAAGAGAGTGAGAGAAAGAATGTGTGTATATAAATAAATAATAGATGGGGTACAAGGGGGAGGTGGGGCATTAGCGGAAGTTAGAGAAGTCAGTGTTCATGCCATCAGGTTGGAGGCTACCCAGACGGAATATAAGGTGTTGTTCATCCAACCTGAGTCTGGCTTCATCTATACAATAGAGGAGGCCGTGGATAGACATGTCAGAATGGGAATGGGATGTGGAATTAAAATGTGTGGCCATTGGGAGATCCGGCTGTCTCTGGCGGACAGAGCGTAGGTGTTCAGCAAAACGATCTCCCAGTCTGCGTTGGGTCTCGCCAATATATAGAAGGCCACATCGGGAGCACCGGGCGCAGTATATCACCCCAGCCGACTCACAGGTGAAGTGTTGTCTCACCTGGAAGGACTGTCTGGGGCCCTGAATGTTGGTGAGGGAGGAAGTGTAAGGGCGTGTGTAGCACTTGTTCCGCTTACAAGGATAAGTACCAGGAGGGAGATCAGTGGGGATGGATGGGGTGACGAATGGACAAGGGAGTCGTGTAGGGAGCGATCCCTGCAGAAAGCGGGGGGGGGGGAGGAGGGAAAGATGTGCTTAGTGGTGGGATCCCGTTGGAGGTGGCGGAAGTTACGGAGAATAATATGTTGGACCCGGAGGCTGGTGGGGTGGTAGGTGAGGACCAGGGGAACCCTATTCCTAGTGGGGTGGCGGGAGGATGGAGTGAGAGCAGATGTGCTTGAAATGGGGGAGCTGCGTTTGAGAGCAGAGTTGATGGTGGAGGAAGGGAGGCCCCTTTCTTTAAAAAAGGAGGACATCTCCCTCGTCCTGGAATGAAAAGCCTCATCCTGAGAGCAGATGCGGCGGAGACGGTGGAATTGCGAGAAGGGGATGACATTTTTGCAAGAGACAGGGTGAGAAGAGGAATAGTCCAGATAGCTGTGGGAGTCAGTAGGCTTATAGTAGACATCAGTAGATAAGCTGTCTCCAGAGATAGAGACAGAAAGATCTAGAAAGGAGAGGGAGGTGTCGGAAATGGACCAGGTAAACTTGAGGGCAGGGCGAAAGTTGGAGGCAAAGTTAATGAAGTCAACGAGCTCAGCACGCGTGCAGGAAGCAGCGCCAATGCAGTCGTTGATGTAGCGAAGGAAAAGTGGGGGATGGATACCAGGATAGGTTTGGAGCACAGATTGTTCCACAAAGCCAACAAAAAGGCAGGCATAGCTAGGACCCATACGGGTGTCCATAGCTACACCTTTAGTTTGGAGGAAGTGGGAGGAGCCAAAGGAGAAATTATTAAGAGTAAGGACTAATTCCGCTAGACGGAGCAGAGTGGTGGTAGAAGGGAACTGATTGGGTCTGGAATCCAAAAAGAAGCGGAGAGCTTTGAGACCTCCCTGATGGGGGATGGAAGTATATAGGGATTGGACATCCATAGTGAAAATAAAGCGGTGGGGGCCAGGGAACTTAAAATCATTGAAAAGTTTAAGAGCGTGAGAAGTATCACGAACATAGGTAGGAAGGGATTGAACAAGAGGGGGATAAAACCGTGTCGAGGTATGCAGAAACGAGTTCTGTGGGGCAGGAGCAAGCTGAGACAATAGGTCTGCCAGGACAGGCAGGTTTGTGGATCTTGGGTAGGAGGTAGAAACGGGAAGTGCGAGTTGTGGGAACTATAAGGTTGGTAGTAGTTTCCTGGCCCCTACCGCTTTATTTTCACCATGGATGTCCAGTCCTTATATACTTCCATCCCCCAGCAGGAAGGCCCCCACTGCTCTCAGGATGAGGCTTTTCATTCCAGGACGAGGGCAATGTCCTCCTTTTTTTTTAAAGAAAGGGGCTTCCCTTCCTCCACCATCAACTCTGCTCTCAAACGCATCTCCCCCATTTCACGCACATCTGCTCTCACTCCATCCTCCCGCCACCCCACTAGGAATAGGGTTCCCCTGGTCCTCACCCACCACCCCACCAGCCTCCGGGTCCAACATATTATTCTCCGTAACTTCCGCCACCTCCAATGAGATCCCACCACTAAGCACAACTTTCCCTCCCCCCCCTCTGCTTTCCGCAGGGATCGCTCCCTACGCGACTCCCTTGTCCATTCGTCCCCCCCATCCGTCCCCACTGATCTCCCTCCTGGCACTTATCCTTGTAAGCAGAACAAGTGCTACACATGCCATTACACTTCCTCCCTTACCACCATTCAGGGCCCCAGACAGTCCTTCCAGGTGAGGCGACACTTCACCTGTGAGTCGACTGGGGTGATATACTGCGTCCAGTGATCCCAATGTGGCCTTCTATATATTGGCGAGACCCGACGCAGACTGGGAGATCGTTTTGCTGAACACCTACGCTCTGTCCGCCAGAGAAAGCAGGATCTCCCAGTGGCCACACATTTTAATTCCGCATCCCATTCCCATTCTGATATGTCTATCCATGCCTCCTCTGCTGTAAAGATGAAGCCACACTCAGATTGGAGGAACAACACCTTATATTCCGTCTGGGTAGCCTCCAACTTGATGGCATGAACATCGACTTCTCTAACTTCCGCTAATGCCCCACCTCCCCCTTGTACCCCATCCGTTATTTATTTATATACACATATTCTTTCTCTCACTCTCCTTTTTCTCCCTCTGTCCCTCTGACTATACCCCTTGCTCATTCTCTGGGCTCCCCCCCCCACTCTTTCCTTCTCCCTGGGCCTCCTGTCCCATGATCCTCTCATATCCCTTTTGCCAATCAGCTGTCCAGCTCTTGGCTCCATCCCTTCCCCTCCCACTTTCAAATCTCTTACTAACTCTTCCTTCAGTTAGTCCTGACGAAGGGTCTCGGCCCGAAACGTGGACTGTACCTCTTCCTAGAGATGCTGCCTGGCCTGCTGCGTTCACCAGCAACTTTGATGTATATTACAAGTTTATGGTTTGTTTTAATGAACTTGGTTATAATTTCACATACGGAACTGTAAACTAAAGAGCCTACTTTATACAGATTTGTTTGTTAATGAAGCTACTCTTACTAATCCACAGACAGTCCCGGATAATATAGCTTTGTGGTTACATTCTCTTATTTGCAAGTACTTAAAATTGCAAACTCTTGCCCTTTGCAAATACTAGCTGAAAGAAAATTTAGAAATTAAAAACAAAGATTGCATCAGATTAGTACATTTCATGTGAAAAAGCAGCATGTTCATTTAATTTTATATTTTTTTCAGATGGTGTTTTATTTATGTGCATTATTAGGAGAACAGTGGCATATCTCGGTGGTCTGAATAGCTGAAGTCACAAACAAATTTAAGTAACTACTTGAATTATGGAGAAAAAAGCCCTTTGGGGAGATGTGATGGTAATCTATTGTATGCAGTGGCTGTTGTACTATTATATGGAACCTTAGGCCCTGGGGTCTGCCCTTACCCCTTGAATGCTGCTCAAATTGTGATCTCTACTGCATTCCTATTACCCATATTGACCAGTTCTCTCGTCAAGCATCTGTCTTGGCCATTTATATTTCTCTACTATTTAAGATGGCTTCCAACATCTATTGAAAGAGTTTTGAAAACTTGGGAGCCAGGGGTAGGAAGAAAATTATTATTTCTGTCTTAATCCATCAAGCATGCAGTTTTAAACAGTGACGCCCCCCCCCCCCAAACCACCAGCTCTGGGTTCTCCTACAAAGAGAAATTATTTTTTTGTGTTTATCCTTGAAACATACCACAGGATCTTGTATTTTCCATCATATCACCGCTCAGTCTTAATCTCCAGCAAATACAAGCCTTGTCTGTTGAATCTTCCTTTGTATGAAGGCCTCCTTCTTCCAGGTATTAACCTTTTTTGAGCCTCTGCTATTTCTAAACCTTCAAGAATGGTAGGATACCACTACTAAGCATCAAACCGAGTTCAGTTCCATTGCTGTATGTAATCAGTTTAAGTTCTCCCTGTGACCACGTGGATTTTCTCCAGATGCAGCGGTTTCCTCCCACATTCCAGCAGTTAATTTGTCACATTGGGTGTAGGTGGACCGCTTAGGTTTGTTGGGCTGGAAGGGCCTGTTACTGTGTTGTATCTCTAAAATTTAAACAAATACTTAAGTCATTTTATGCGGAGATAGGCCCTTTGATGCACTATGTCCATGCCAAACATTAATTATCCACCCACACCAATTCTGTTTACCAGCACTTGCTCTGTAACCTTCTATGTTAATTTGGGTGGTTTTCTAGGTACTTAAATGCTGTGCAAGTATGTCTCCATTGCCAACTCAAGCAGAGCACCCTCTGGGTGTAAAATGTCTTCTGCACGTTTGACTCTAAACTTCTTCCCCATGACCTTAAAACTGTCTTCAGTTTTAACACCTCTAACTGCAAGATTTTTGACCACTATGTTGCATTGTGGTTTGGCCTTGTTGCAACCCACCTTCCTATTCATCTTTGTGGCATCAGCAAATTTAATGACCAGCCAGTTCTTTTTCATGAAGCATCAACACTCATCGTTGAGGCACTCTGCTCCTTTTATTCCTTGACTACCAAAAAAGCGAGACCTCCTTATGCTCATGTTGTTTTCCATTATCCCTTTCACATGAGATTGTTCTCTAATATGGCATCTTTTTCAGTTACCATCTAGAGAACCTAGTGTATCCACTGGTACCCCTTTTATCCATAGCATATATTAATTCTTGTTATTTCCTTTAAATTAAAATATTTTGTCTTTGCAAATCTCTGACTTTACCTGATTACACAGAAATTTTCAAATTGCACAGATTATGGTTTGTAGTTTTGTGTGATTTGTCTTTGATTCTTTTTGAATAAAATAGTTTCGTTTTTTTCCACTACTATGGAATCTTCCATAAATCTTGAGTAATTTTGGAAAATTAGTATCAGTGCATCAGCTGTCTCACAAACACTTCTTTTAAGACCCAAGGTTGTCTGTTGGGATTTAAAGACTTTATCATCTGGCAGCTCCAATGGTTTGTTCCCAAATGATTGATTGCAATTTTCCTTCCTCTCTTCCAGTTGCTTGATTTGCAGCTATTTCTGGGATGTTACTTGTATTTTCTGCAGTGAAGACTGATACAAAATCTATGTTTAATGTATTTTCAAACTTATTTTTGGCTATTAATGCCCCAGTGCTTACTTTCCATAGGATCAGTGCTTCATTAACCCTTTTAAAAAAAAATCTAAAGTGACTTTTATGACTTTTTTCCCTTGGTTAGCTTTATCTTGTACTCAGTTTCCTTCCTTGTTAATCTTGTAGTTGTAGAATTTAATTAGATCTCTTTTTAAATTTTTGAGTACATTTAAGGTTTTAATTAACAAGGTAAAATACTGTATTTTGTAATTGTTTTTATTTAAATATACAGACCTATGGTTTTTGAATGTTTGCAGGAATTTTTTTTAAATTTCAAAATATACCTTATTCAAAAATAAAATTATGTACAATAAACCATTCAATGACTCTCAATCCTTTACAGATGTTTCCATTACGGGCCTTACATTTCCACACTTTTAGCCACTCACGTGGTGCTCTATTGTTTCATCTTTCCACACCATTATTGAGGGGTATACCCCCCGACCCCTCCCACTCCCGCAGGAGAAGAACCCTAAACAATGGTCCTTCCCCACTGGGCCCTTGCGGTGGCTGCACCAAGTTTCAGTGCGTCCCTCAGCACGTACTCCTGCAGCCGAGAATGTGCCAATTGGCAGCATTCTCCCACAGACATCTCCATGTTCTGGTAGATCATCAAGTTTTGGGCCGACCAAAGAGCGTCTTTCACCGAGTTGATGATCTGCCAGTAGCACTGGATGTTGGTCTCCATGTGCGTCCCCAGGAACAGCCCGTAGATCAGAGAGTTCTCTGTTACGCCGCTGCTGGGGATCAAACGTGACACTAGCCTGTTCATCCTCCTCCACACCCTCTCTGCGAACTGACAGTGTGCAAAGAGGTGGGTCACTGACTCCTCACTGCAGTCCTCCCGTGGGCAGGGGGGTGTGGAGACGACATTCTGGGCGTACAGGAGTGATCTGACTGGGAAGGCCCCTCTCACCGCCAGCCAGGCGAGGTCCTGGTGCCTATTGGTGAGGTCTGGCGATGAGGCATTTTGCCAGATGAACTGGACGGTCTGCTCAGGGAACCACCCCACTGTGTCCATCACATCCTTCTCCTGCAGTGCCTGCAGGACATTATGTGCCGACCACTGCCTGATGACCCTGTGGTCAAAGGCGTTCTCCTGGAAGAACTTTTCTACGAAGGACAGGTATGGCGGCAACGACCAGCTGACTGGGGCGTTGCGCGGGAGTGGACCAGACCCATCCTTCCTAGCCAGGGCGACAGGTAGAACCTGGGCACATAGTGTTACTTGGTGCCCACATACCTGGGTTCTACACGCAACCTGATGCAGCCACACACGAAGCTGACCATCAGGGTGAGGGCGACATTGGGGACGTTCTTGCCCCCATTGTCCAGGGACTTGTGCATGAGGGTACCTCTGACCCGCTCCATCTTGGATCCCCAGACGAATCTGAAGACAGTTCAGGTGATTTCCGAGCTGCAGGAGAGGGAGACGGGCCACATGCGCTAAGTACAGCAGCCCTGAGAGCACCTCATACCTGATGACCAGGTTCTTGCCCGTTATCGATAGGGAGCGCCCTCCCCACAATCCCAGTTTCTGTTTCACCGTGGCAGTCCGTTCCTGCCAGTGCTTGTTGCACGCCTCGGCTCCTCCGAACCAGATCCCCAACATCTTCACATGATCAGACCTGATGGTGAAGGGGACACTGGATCGGTCGGGCCAGTTGCCGAAGAGTATGGCTTCGCTCTTCGTGCAGTTGACCCTGGCCCCTGAAGCTAGCTCAGACTGTTCGCGGATCCTAATCAGCCTGCTAACTGACCTCGGATCAGAGCAAAAGCTGGTGACATCTTCCATGTACAGGGAGGTTTTCACTTGGGTCCCTCCACTGCCTGGCAGTGTCACCCCTCTTATGCCCTCATCCCTCCTGATGGCTTCAGCAAAGGGTTCAATGCAGCACACAAACAAGACAGGAGAGACAAACAAACAAAACAAGACAAACAAAACAAAACAATGTTTGCAGGAAATGAAGCGCTGTCAACTGCCATCAGGGAAGGAATCTTTGGTTCTGAATTCCCTTTCACATTCTGATATGTCCCTCTATGGCCTCCTTCACTGTTGTGATGAGGCCACACTTAAGTTGGAGGAACAACAGCTTGTATTCTGTTTAGGTAGCCTCCAACCTGATGGCATGAACATAGATTTCTCAAACTTCCAGCAATGCCTCCCACCCCTCTCTTTCACAATTTCCCATTCCTTTTTTCCTCTCTCAGATTATCCCCTTGCCGGCCCATTGTCTCCCTCTGGTGCTCCTGCCCCCTTTTTCTTTCTTCCATGGCCTTCTGTCTCTTTCACCAATTAACTTCCCTGCTCTTTACTTCATCCCTCCCCCTCCGGGTTTCACCTATCACCTGCTACTTCTTACCCCTCAACCCACCTTTTAAATCTACTCCTCAGTTTTTTTTTCTCCGGTCCTGTAGAAGGGTTTCAGCCCAAAAAGTCATCTGTACTTTTTCCATAGATGCTGCATGGTCTGCTGAGTTCCTCCAGCATTTTGTGTGCGTTGCTAAGATTAATTTATTTGTCACATGTACTTTGAACTATACAGTGAAATGCATCGTTTGTGTCAAATCAAATCTGTGAGGATTATGCTGGGTAGCCCACAAGTGTCACCACACTTCTGGCATACCCACAATTTACTAACTCTAACCATAACATCTTTGGAATGTTGGAGGAAACTGGAGCACCTGGAGAAAACCTACTTGGTCACTGGGAGAGCATGCAGACCTCTTACAAGTAGCAGTGGGAATTGAACCCCAATCAGTGATCTTAGGCACTGCGAAGTGATGCACTAGCCACTGTGCCACCATGCTGTTCACATGTAAGTGGAGACATCCAGTCCTGTGCATCACAGATTTTGCAGCAGCTCATTGAGGTGGTGGAATTGGGGCAGGAGAAGGTAGCAAAATTAGGTCATCTGATTGGTCAGCTACAGCCAGGCTACAATTGGGATCAGTAAAAGAGCAGGCTGTGGTGCATTCCTTCTGCTGTTTGAAGCGTCTAGGACAGCATGGAAGACCTCTTCTCCATTGTAAGCAATCATGAGAAAGGGATCCCTCCAAATCATTTGGGATGTAAAATGATGCGAAAGAGGCTTTCAATTATCATTGCAATATTTCATCTTGCCAGCTGGTAATTCCTTCTAGCAGGTGGATGAATAATATGTTTTGGTACAGGGAATGCAGACAAAGTGGTCTGTGAAACACTGCTGCTGGGGAGGTTGGCCTGTGGGAAGAGAATTTTAATTTACTTATCCCGTCAATGCATTTGAGGATTTTATCTGCTTGTGGTGTCTCTGCTGCTCAAAAGCCACTGTCATTGCTCTTTAATAGATCAATGTGCTGTGATTGAGGTCTTGATCTTAAACACTCATATTCTTAAACAGTCTTGTACTTGTACTTTATATTCTTAAACTTTAGAGTGTAAGAAGCCATTTCCATGGTTTTATTGCAAAATTCTTATGAGAAGCTTGTGTTATACAGTGGGGGCAGGTTAGGAGAGGACCTTATGATTTGTTAATGTTAAATGGGAGGCCCTTTGTTGTATGCTTCAGTGAACAAGATCACAATAATTTGGAAGTTGTTCTGTGCAAGTGCATATAAAAACAAGCATAATCTATATACAGTAGGTTAATGACTGAAACTGAAGACAACTCCAGTTCTGGATTGAAGGCTATATAGTGTGAACATTTTCCCATTTGATTTGCGCGTTAGCTCCTGTGGGTAGTTCATTGGCAGTGCATTGCTTCAGAAAGATTGTGGCAAGTTGTTGATGTTGTAGTCTAGATGTTGACACCTGAGAGGCAACTTTTTGACTTGGGGTATTCGGTACCTGGAGTGAGCTGCCACAAGTGGTTGGGGCAGGTATAATTGCAACACTTAAGAGGTATGGAGGGAAGGGGCTTTGAGGATTATGGACTGAAGGTAGACCACTGGGATTAGCAGGGAAGGTGTTGTGGTCAGCATGGAGCTCGTGGGCTGAAAGGTTTGTTTCCATACTGTATTACTCGCTCTATTGAAAGCATAAATTGGAGGTGGCCTTCTGAGGTGGGAGTCGGGTTTAAAAATGATGCTGCCAGATTTTGGGTCTGAGGTGTTTGAGATCAGAAAAAGTTAGGCATGGTGGTTGAAATTCCCTACATTCCTCCTGAAGTTGTGGATTAACATCATATTTCTTGTGCCATGGAATCCACATTCAAATTGCAGAGCAGCTACTTGATACCTGTCTTGTCTGAAATTAAGTGTTCCCTAATTCAAATCCTTTTTCGGTCCTTCTGATTATACATATAACATAGATTCCCTGATGGGGTGTTGTCCTGTTTGAACAAGAGGTGTGTTCAATGTAGTAAATGCTGGATTACTATTTTTATATTGAAAGGTATATATTTTATCTAAGGTGATTAACAATGCTTTTTTTTCCCTGGTTGCTTTTCAATATTAATGTTTAAAGTGTATTTTTTTATTTTGATAGTTTGTTGATGATTATATCTTGAAGGCAACAAATGATGCTTCAAAGGGTTTTGAAAAGCTTTGTTGTCATTCAGCCTTGAACTTTTTAATTCAAAATTCTGAGCAAAATGAACTTAGTCCTTGTTAGCACAGATTCATATGTTTACGTTCTTGCCTATGAAGCTGCTATTGGCAACACAACCTCTCTACAGAAACTTTTTGTGGTTTGTATTAATGTTTCTTTATCTGGCATATTCATTTTGTTTCTTAACACTCCTGTTGAACGTCTTTGAATTTTTAAAAACTTTGCTAAGACATTGTATAATGAAACTATCGCTAATCTTTTGAGATACCTGTAATCTATGAAATGTCAGGGTAGTCTCTGCTTCAATCAGTAAGCACAAGAAGTACCCACATACAAATATACATTTTAGAGAGGGAGAGCGAAAGATCTACCTTAATCTGTATCATAATGTCATAATGCACCATGTTATTTTCAGATGTCATTCTACCTCTAGTTGTACAGATTTGAGTGTGGGTTCTTTATTGGCCTACTTAAGAAATTTCATCTAGATGTGGAACTGTTACTCTTTCTTCCCCCCCCAACCCCAAAATAAAGATGGAACTGAAAATTGTGATACATTGAAAATACTTAATTACAGAAACAAAATGTAATACTAAATCATCAATGAATGAAAATAAGTGCATTCTGATTTCTGCTAATATACTATATCATCTCACTTTAATCAACTGAACTGCTCAAGGAGATAGCTTATATATAGCATGTAATAGATTCCCTTAAATGGCATGTAATCTGTCCTAAATTTCAAAACAAATGGAAAATATTACAACCAGAATCACGTAAATATAAGACCTGAAATACAGGTCTCAGGGAAAAAAAACTTGGCTGAATTTCTGAATAGTCATTAACTTTGTACAAATTGTAATGCAGCTGTGCAGAATGTATCTAATTTATTATACTTTTAGAAAACCTGATTTATGACAAAAATATTAACTGTAAATGAGGTTTGGTAAGCCATTGTCTTGAGGATCGGTGAAGAGATTGCCTTATTTTTATTGTAGTCCTGATCAGCTCTGTGGAGAAATGTTATACCATTTGTATGTGTTGTATTTATAGCTTTAGAGTAAACTGATTTCATTAGAGTCACATCTTTCAGTGCTAGCTTTGATTGGATTCTGACCAAGTGCCATACAACACAGAATATTTTGAGTGAGTGAAGGATACATGTCCATTAGTTTGAAAGTTGAGGATATATGGAGAACAAAGTTTTGTGATTTTTTTTTAGTTGAGTTCAAGGTGGAACACATTGCAGCCTCTGTGTGCTGTTGACTCAGGGAGGTTGATGAGGTGCCAGTCATCAGATTGCTTTTTCCTGGCTGGTGTTGGGCTTCTTGACAATTGTTGGAGTTGGACATACAAGCAGGTGGTGTCTATTCCATCATGCTGCTGACATGTAGATGGTGGAAAGGCTTTTAGATACCAGCAGATGAGCTGTTCACTGCACAATACCCAGTCTCTTCTTGCTTGGTATTTGTTTTCACACAAAACTGCAGATGCTTGACTCTTGAGCGATATACAATCTAGTGGAAGAACTCTGGTTCTCAAGCAGCATCTGCGGGAAGAAAGAAATTATCAGTATGTTGGGTCAAAAGTCTGCATCAGGACTGAGAGTGGAAAGGTGAAATGGCCAGTATACATTTTTAAAAAAGGGGACTGGTGAGATAGGAACCAGGTGAAACTTGATGGGTGACTATAAAAAATGTTCATACATACATTGGTAAACAGCACAATCAGGCCTTTTATTTGGTCCATCTTGTTTTCTCTGCTAATCAATAAAATCATGACTTGATGTTGTACCTCAGTGCCTCTTTATTGTACTAATTCTGTATCCCTTGATTTCTTAAAATCTGCCAACCTTTGCTGATCCTCGGTGCCTGAGTATATTTAGGTCCTTGGGATAAAGAATTACCAGCAATTCTCCTTATTGGATGAAAAATTCTTCTCATCTCAGTATTGAATGTAGTTTTGGATTGTAGCTACCCGAGCTAGTTAAAAAAAATCCATATTTATCTGGTCAGGTCCTGGAAGAATTTTGCAAATTTCAATATTAATACCCCACATTCTTCAATATACCTGTGCACTGTATTCCAGGAGTGCTCTAATTGGAACCACACACAATTGGAGCAACATGTGTATTCAAATTCTTTTGCAGTAAAGTCCAATATGTTTGCCTTCCTAATTGATGTACTTCTATGTTAATCTTCAGTGATTTGTATTCTCCTTGGGTAGACCCTCAAGATTGAGGATGACCTGTTTTAACTCCAGTTTTGTAGGTTTGGAGGTGACTGAGGCCAATATGGGAAAGCATACTGGTAACCCTGGCATCACAGCTGATTGGGTAATGGAAATCTCCTCCCACTCACTGAATTTACAAATCACTGCCCAACATTTGAGATATTGAATAAAATTCATTCTTAAAGAACTTATGTGAAAGTGTAAGCATCGTTTCTTTCAACTTGCCTTTTTTGATGCATGCACGGGTGTTATGGGTTTGCATTACAAAAAAAATCACCTAGTGGGCCATTTTCTAAAGAATATAACCTCAGATGTGGCTTATGGCTGATGGCTTGTGTGGTTGTGAGGTGGTCTTTTCTTTTCTACCATTTTGCAGGGCATCTGTGTTGATGTTGATGTCAATGTCATCCCAGGTGCTCCTTCCCCACTTTGAGCTATTATGAGTTGGAGATTCTCAGGAGCCAAAGGATGCATTTCTTCAAGGACACTTTGAATACAGCCTTGAATTCTCTCTTCTTATGACAGCTTTGGGAAAGTGTTTGTTTTGGAAGTCTTGTGAATGACATAACCTATCCAGTATAGCCTAGGAGAAAATACTCATGTTGGATTGGTTACCTTTCTAGGGAATTTGAAATATTTTGTTGAATGATATTGGTGTTTTTCTAGCACCTTGAAATGTCTGCAGCAGGTAGCCCAGGTCTTGGAAGCATATAGGAGGGCAGGGATCAATGCTTTCCAGCAAACCGTGAGTTTTGTGCCAAACTTCTGGTCTTGATCTTCATTTAGCAGATACTGTTTTCTCTTAATTCACCGATGACTTCCGGCAATGTGAAGTTCACTACCACTTTCATTGATACCTGCCTCTGCCAAGAAGTAGCATTGGAGATTTAAGAAGTGATCAGTTTTTCTGGGTTTTGCCATGGACTTTAATTGCCATTGAGCAGTGTGCTGCAACTGGGTCAGGTTGGTAGATGACCTTACCTCTGTTGATTGTTTTTAGAGTGTAGTTGTCATAGATTTTAGATTATTTCTGAAGATTAGCTCCACTCTTAAGGAATATCTATTAGAGTTGAGATGCAATGTTGTGTCAAGAAAAATTGGGTTTGTGTTTATCGTCTTATTTGACACTGGTCTTTAGGACTGATTAATATCATAGTATTGTGCCGTCATGGAGCAACTAAAAGATGGAGAACTTTGTGTAGCCAAGCTTGTGATAGTGGATTCTTTCCTGCTGCTTGATAGAGTAAAGGCTTTGGTGAGGTCAAGAAAGCTGTATGCTACTTCCTCAGTTTTTCTTGGGTTTGTTGTGTAGTGAAGATCATGTCTTCTTTACCTCTGGATGGATGGAATCCGCACTATGATTCAGAGAACAGCTCTTCAGCCATTGGCTGGAGGTAGTTGAGGATTACTTTACTAAGGTAGACAGCGGGGAGGCTTCTCTGTCAGATGTCCCCTTTCTTGATGGTCATTGCTGATCTCTTTTGGTATGTCCTTCTCTTCCCAGAAGTTTGGTGGGGGGGGGGTGAAGTGCATTTGTGACAGAAAATCTTAATTGTTGAATTTTAAATTTCAGCAAAGATGGATCTGTTCTCAATGTCTTATTCACTTTCCAGTGAAATATGACTTTTAGTGCTTAATATTAGTGTGGAATCATGGAAGCTAGCCCAAGTTGGTTGCTGGGATACAGTCAATGGTATTGCATCAAAGACAGGATCTTAGCTGACTCTTCAATGTGCTTGTTTCAACAGGTGTTGGTGTTTATCTCTTGGAAAATGATCTCTTGGTCATTCATATCAAGTTAGTTCTGTTTTTTTTGGGGGAGTGGAGAGACATGACTTAACTTTAGCCAATTATTGCAGACTTAAGAGAATTCAATGAGCTGTGAACGTTTTGTAGCTCCTGCAGTCTTGAGTTGATGGGTTATTTTATGAAGTTTTCTATGAGAAGAACTGATCTTGTAGGTTTCCAGTGACCTTGTGATACTGCTTTTTTGATATTTGGGGTTAATGGAGAGAAAAGTGGATTAGGCATTGGTCAGACAAGCAGTCAATGGTGGCACTCAGAATGAGTGATTTTTGCAAGGCCCCTTGCTTAGGTGATGATTTGATCTAGCAGGTGTCATTTCTTGGGGTAGGGAGATAGGGGCATTTTGGGTTTGTGTCACCTATGAAACGGTGTTATTTATAACCATTTTGTCAGGAGGATCGCCCCACTTGAGAGCCCTCCTTGTTTCTTTGGTTACGCTTTACCAGACAGTTAAGTCTTTTGTGATGGTTTGTCCCATTGGAATGTGGTCTCGGATTCCACCCCCCCCCCCAAGGTCAATGTCTTCCTTGGCCTTTTCCAAAGCGTTAAGGTGTGGGGCATGTGCACTGATGACCACAGCATATTGGTTTGAGAGTTTGCTAAGGGATCATAAGGCCATCACTTGAATACCGACTGGTATGAGATAGAAAATTAAAAGAACACTATCACCATTCAATTTCTAATCAGTTTTTTGAAAAAAAGTTGCCTTTCAGTATATAGTGGATTCTGGTTATTGGGCTATCTTTAATCAGAGCAGCCATTTATTTGGGACAAAACTTAAAGAACAAAAACTAAATCATTAAAATAACTGGGATTCATTTAGTTTGTTTGGAACATTATACCACTTAATTGGAGTAGGGAGACTTTTGCCGATCAGTTTCTAACTAGCATCAGTCATGTGCTCTTGTGTGGCTGTTAGATACTACATATACTTAGAGCAATCAATTTTTAAATAGCGTCAGTTGTATGTGTTTGTGTTCAAAAAGCAGTGATTTTTGTCACTGATAGTTGGCATAAAGTAAGGAGTAAGACAACTTAGAAATGTGTTGCTCACAGCGGTTTCAAACATTCAGGTTTAGAAATGCTAGAAATAGCCAGGAGTGAAAACGAACCAAATTTGCTACTTTAAGTTAGGAACTATGAGAAATTTGAAGGTATTGGCAATCATTTTGAATGTTACAATGAAAATGAAGATATGAAGGATGCATTCGTTTGTACTAGGTGTCTGCACTGATTTTGTTCATTTACAGGCAATAAAAAGAACATAGCACGTGAATTCCTCTGATAACTATTAGGAACTGTTAGTTTTATAGTATTGTAAATGTATTGCTAGTGTTCTGATTTGTTCTGTATTTCATTTAAATACATATTTTACTACTCATTTAAGTGGTAGTTTGTCTTTTATACCTTTTAACTATTACCTTGAAATTTCAGCTAATCCACTTAATTGGGCCAAAATGTACTGGTCCCGATATGTCCCAATTAACTGGAATCCACCTGTTACGTACCCCGTAACTGGGTTGCCAAACCAGCAGAAATGGACCTCTTAGTTGGAGTCTGGTTTAACAGAAGCTAATAAAGTTTTATTAAAGAAATAGGTAACACAGTACTCTAATCGTAAGGATATAAATGCAACAATTAGCAATGATAAAACACACATGTACACAGAACTAGGGTAATAGGAATCAACCAAGCTCTATCGCAGTCTAGAGGTAAAATGATCAGTCTCAAGTGACGCAGAGTTCAGTTCAGCTTAGTACAGTTCGCAGTAATCACTGTTGTGCCGTTGGAGAGAGAGAGATATTCAAATCTGATTCAGCAGATCTCTTGGGCGGACCCGTTATGTCTTCTGTGGCCACCAACTGTGACCCCTCCGCTCCGGATACAACCGTTCTTCCGCAGTGAACCCAGCACCCAGGCAAGGGCGGACACAAACACTAGGTTCCCGCTGATCGTACCCTTTCACCCTGTGCATCTATGGTCGGTTCCCGCGACCAGACCTCCAAACTCCTACCAACTTGTGGGGGCACACCGCTCGTCCAGGGTCTCGTTATCTCGTGATCTCGTGGTGTGTCGTGCCTTAGTGAACCTGTTCTTTTTATCCCCCTGCTGGGGTATCGCCTGTCCATCAAACTTCAAACAGTTCAGGTTCAAAGCAACCGGTCTGTCAATATTCTGAAATGTGTTTCTTTCTCGTTAATCTCTCTCTTCTCTCTTATCAGCATTTTGAATGTTTCTCCATTGTCTCACTTATCTCTCTCATCAGCATCAATCTTCTGATAACTTGGTTTGTCATCATACACCATATTTCTATTAGGGAAAAATGATGCTTAGATGGTCCTTTTAAAGCAGATGGAATAATTTTATAATTTAAAATCAGTAAATTCACTCTATTGTACCAAGAAGACAATAAGAACATAAGAAATAGGAACAGGAGTAGGCTATCTGGCCCATTGAGCTTACTCCACCATTCAATAAGATCATGGCTGATCTGGCCATGGACTCATCTCTACCTACCTGTCTTTTTCCCATAACCTTTAATTCCCCTACTATGCGAAAATCTATTCAACTTTGTCTGAAATATATTTACTGAGGTAACCTCCATTGGGCATAGAATTCCACAGATTCACCACACTGGGAAAAGCAATTCCTCCTCATCTTTGTCCTACATCTACCCGAGTTCTATGTCCCCTAGTTCTAGTCTCACCTACCCGTGGAAACGTCTTTCCTGCCGCTATCTTATCTATCCCTTTCATAATTTTATGTTTCTATATGATCTCCTCTCATTCTTTTGAATTCCAGTGAGTACAGTCCCAGGCAACTCAATCTTTCATTATAGCCTAACCCCCTCATCTCTGGAATCAACCTTGTGAACCTCCTCTGCACTACCTCCAAAGCCAATATATCCTTCCTCAAGCAAGGAGATCAGAACTGCACCAGTATTCCAAGTGCGGCCTCACCAATATCCTGTACAGTTGCAACATAATCTCCCTGCTCTTAAATTCAAACTCTCTAACAATGAAGACCAACATTCCATTCCTTTCTTGATAGCCTGCTGTATCTGTAAACCAACGTTTTTGTGTTTTGTACACAAGCACTCCCAAGTTCCTCTGCACAGCAGCATGCTGCAATTTTTTTACTATTTAAATAATAAACTGCTCTTTCATTTCTCTTTCTAAAGTGGATAACCGCGCATTTACCAACATTGTACTCCATCTGCCAGACCCTTGCCCACTCTCTTAACCTATCTATATATCTCTCTGCAGACTCTCCATATCTTCTGCACAATTTGCTTTTCCACTCAATTTAGTATCATCAGCAAATTTAGATACACTTGTTACATGCTCAAGGAGATCTGTTTTTTTTTGTGAGAATGCTGTAATGGTCTTTTGGAGGTCACCTGATGTGATTTTCCTGCCATTGTGAGGTCACGTGATGACATGTGCCCTGTGACTATATAAGGGTCGACTCAGGTGATGCAGTAGGGATTTTGAGTTTGTAGATTTCCAGGTAGAACGTGTTGTATCTCTGTTTCTGTTGCATTTGTTTCTGTGATGCAGTTTCATTTTTAAAACGGTTGTACGTTCTGTTGAAAGATTTCATTTTACTTGGACTGGAAATTTGTGGCTGGAAGTGCCAATTTACTCAATTCCGACAGTTTTGAAGGGAGAGTGAAGAATTTATCGAAGTGAAGGATCGAGAGAAGTCGGCATCGGTTGGCAGTTTAATAAAGGATCGACCTTATTGAGTCTTCATTGAAGAGAAGCTACATTGAGATAACTCTTGCAATAGCGCAATGAGTTCATGCACAAAGGCTCTCTCTCTAAAAGGAATTTAAGGTCAGTTGATTTAAACTGTTTATTTTTGGCATTGGGAATCCTGTGGACAGAACGGGCAGTAAAGGTGCGTTGGCAAAGAAATGGTTCTCCAGAGAAGTCTCTCCTGATTGAACATGTAAACCTGTTGGACTTTCGAAGTTATCGCTTTAAGAACTATATCTGAGTGTATCGCTTTAAGAACTGTTTCCGCATTTAACTCTTTAAGAACCATAGCCTAGTGGAGTTGATGAACGGCTGCGTACCTGTTTAACCTCCGGTCAAAGTTTTCCTTTGTTTTTTTTCCTTATTGTTTATACGTGTTTAATAAATGTTTGGTTGTTTTTATAAAACCTGTCTCGATTAATATTCATTGTTGCCGGTTACGTAACATAATTTTGTGGGGGCTCGGCCGTGATATGTTCCGATTTTGAGTTTAAGTGCTGGTAATTGCCATTTTGATTTGGTAAAAGGGAATGCCTGATTTTTTTTTTGGTTTGATTGGTGTGTGTGTGTTGTATTCGGCAACAATGGATATTGATGAGTTTTTGAAGACGCCTGACTCGGAATTTTTAGAGAATGTGAGAAAACCTGTGGTATTGGAGATTGAAGAAGTTGGATATTAAAGGAATTACGAGAAATTCTACCAAGGCTTTCATACAAAGAAAAATTGCTGAACATTATATTAATTTAGAATATTTTGAGGAGGAGGTGTTAGATAAGTTTCCAGTGAGTAATCTGGAAATGCAGTTGCATCTTGAACAGTTAAAGTTTGAAAGATTTAAAGTGGAAATGAGAGAAAGAGAAGCTGAAAACCCGAGGAAATTTTAGCTGGAGATGGAGAAAATAAGGTCAGGGAATCAGTCTTCTGGTTCTACAAAACAATTTATTGCTAGTCGTGAGGTTGTTTTGGCTCCTCCATTTAATGAAGCTGATGTGGATGCATATTTTCAGCATTTCAAAATAGTTGCTTTGAGTTTACAGTGGCCAAAGGACCAGTGGCCAGTGATGTTACAAAGTGTAATTAAAGGCAAGGCACAACAAGTTTATACAGCTTTAAATGCTGAGCAAGTAATGGATTATGATATTGTTAAAGAGAATATATTAAAAGCATACGAGATGGTTCCGGAAGCGTATAGAGAAAGATTTAGAAGTTTAAAGAAATCGGTGGAAAAAACTTATGTGGAATTTGCCTACGAGAAATCTGTGTGTTTTGAGAGATGGGTTTCCTCTAAAAATGTGAATGGAGAGTATAATAAATTGAAAGAGCTGATTTTGCAGGAGGAATTTAAAAGAAGCATTCCTGTTGAAGTGAGAACATACTTAAATGAACGGGACACTGCTACATTGCAGGAGATTGCTAAATTGGCTGATGAGTATGTTTTAATTCACAAGAATAAATTTTCTCCAGGTAAATTTTTTAAAAGGAAAACTAGCACAGAGAGTCAAGGTAAATCAGGCATTAAATTTGAAGTTAGTGAGAAAAGTAATGATGAAGGGAGACATGTGAATGAAAGACATTTTTGTATTATTTGTAATTATTGTAAGAAACCTGGACATGTAGTGGCTAACTGCTTCCGATTGAAATGGAAAGAGAAAGAAGTGGCCCCAGATGCTTGTGTGCAGCATATTGGAAAACCTGTAAAACCACAGGGTTCAGAAAATATTGCTGAATATGTGTCAGAGTCTGACCAAGTTAAGAAGGGATATGAGGCTTTTATAACAGAAGGATTTGTATCCTTGAAAGAAGGATCCAATGCAGTACCGATAAGGATACTTAGAGATACTGGAGCTTCACAATCACTAATATTAGATAGTGTATTAAGATTTAGTGATGAGTCTGACATTGGTGAGGTAAATTATATAAGCGGAGTAGGGAGTGCCCTTAGGCCAGTACATTTACATAGAGTAAATTTAAGGTCAGGATTAGTTACAAGCGTTGTTAAAGTAGGAACACAGTCCAGTTTACCTGTGAATGATGTTTCTCTTTTGTTAGAGAATGATTTAGCAGGTGGACAAGTTTTTCCTGAAGTGCATTTGACAATAAATTCAAATTCTGAGGAACCACAGAGGGATTCTAACACAGATTCTTCCTGTGTTGTGACAAGAGCTATGGCTAAAAAGACTGATGTAAAGGATGAGGTTGTTACCCATGACAATTCAAATCAAGATTCGAATTTTGAGGATGTATCAGAAACTTCCTTACCTACCTTATTTGATCAGGATTTTGGTGGTAAGTCTGATCAGGAAGATTTGTCTTTATCTCGGAAGGAGATGATAGCAGAGCAGGGTAGGGATCCTGAGAGTTAAATTAAAAGAACAAGCTCTTCCAGATAGTGAAATTGGAAAAGTACCAGTTGGATATTATTTTGAAAAGGGGTTATTAATGAGAAAGTGGAGATCGCCTACAATTCTCGCTGGTGAGGAATGGGAAGTTAATCATCAGGTTGTTGTTCCTAAAATTTACTGAAATGAGATTTTGACTATGGCTCATAGTATTCCTTTGGGTGGTCATTTAGGGGTAAAGGAAACTATGAACAAAGTTTCGAAACATTTTTATTGGCCTAGTTTAAGACAAGATGTGGCAACATTTTGTAGAACGTGTCATACATGTCAAATTGTTGGTAAACCTAATCAGGTTTCTCCAGTGGCCCCACTGCAACCAATTCCTGTATTTGGTGAACCGTATTATGAGAGAGGTTGCTACTGTGACTGTTAAGGAAAAGGGTTAAGGAAATTAAACTCCAATTTAATAATCCAGTTTAATGTTACAGGAGTATAATATTTTGATCACTCATATCAAGGGTAAAGATAATGTGATCGCTGACTGTTTGTCTAGATGTTAAATATACAATGAAAATTTGTTTTTTGTTTTGGAGTGATATTTTATCATTTGTAACACTCCTACTGTACATTAGTTTGTAAAGGGCTGAAAGATAAGGTTGTATATATTGTGTATTTTGTAAATTTTATACCTTTGTTTTTTTGTATAAATTGTTAAATTTTTGTTCTTCAAGAGACCAAAATTTTTGTTTTTGGAGGGAGGTGTTACATGCTCAAGGAGATCTGTTTTTTTTTGTGAGAATGCTGTAATGGTCTTTTGGAGGTCACCTGATGTGATTTTCCTGCCATTGTGAGGTCACGTGATGACATGTGCCCTGTGACTATATAAGGGTCGACTCAGGTGACGCAGTAGAGATTTTGAGTTTGTAGATTTCCAGGTAGAACGTGTTGTATCTCCGTTTCTGTTGCGTTTGTTTTTGTGATGCAGTTTCATTTTTAAAACGGTTGTACGTTCTGTTGAATGATTCCATATTACTTGGACTGGAAATTTGTGGCTGGAAGTGCCAATTTACTCAATTCCGACAGTTTTGAACGGAGGGTGAAGAATTTATCGAAGTGAAGGATTGAGAGAAGTCGGCATCGGTTGGCAGTTTAATAAAGAATCGACCTTATTGAGTCTTCGTTGAAGAGAAGCTGCATTGAGATAACTCTTGCAATAATGCAGTGAGTTCATGCACAAAGGCTCTCTCTCTCTAAAAGGAATTTAAGGTCAGTCGATTTAAACTGTTTATTTTTGGCATTGGGAATCCTGTGGACAGAACGGTCAGTAAAGGTGCGTTGGCGAAGAAATGGTTCTCCAGAGAAGTCTCTCCCGATTGAACGTGTAAAACTATTGGACTTTCGAAGTTATCGCTTTAAGAACTATATCTGAGTGTATCGCTTTAAGAACTGTTTCCGCATTTAACTCTTTAAGAACCATAGCCGAGTGGAGTTGATGAATGGCTGCGTACCTGTTTAACCTCTGGTCAAAGTTTTCCTTTGTTTTTTTTCCCTTATCATTTATACGTGTTAAATAAATATTTGGTTGTTTTTATAAAATCTGTCTCGATTAATATTCATTGTTGCCAGTTACGTAACACACTACACTCGGGTCCCCTCTTCCTGATCGTTAAAGTATATTGTGAACAGTTGCGGGCCCAGCACCGACCCCTCTGGCACACCGCTCATCACTGACTGCCAACCAGAATAACTCTCATGTATCCCAGCTCTCTGCTTTCTATTAGTTAACCAATCCTCTATCATCTCCAACACTATGCATCCTTGTGGATAAGTGTTTTATGCAGTATGTTATCAAACCTTCTGGAAATCCAAGTAAATAACATCCATCTGTTCCTTTCTGTCCACTGCGCTCATAATAACATCAAAGAACTCCAGTAAGTTTGTCAACAGGATTTGCTGAATCCATGCTGCATCTGCCTTATGGATCCATTTTTTTCCAGGTGCCTTGCTATTTCTTCTTTAATGATAGCTTTCAAGCATTTTCCCAGCTGCAGATGTTAAACTAACTGGCCTATAGTTACCTGCATTTTGCCTACATCCTTTTTTTGAACAGTAGTGTAACATTCGCTGTCTTTCAATCTGCCGGGACCTGAGCAGAGTCCAGAGAGTTTTGGTAAATTATCACCAAAACCACTGCTATAATTTCTGCCATTTCTTTCAGCACCTTGTGGTGCATTCCATCAGGTCCAGGTTCAGGTTCAGGCCCACAAGTTTGTCCAGCACTCCCTCTTTAGTGAGAGTTGTTGTATTGAGGTCCTCACTTCTCGTCGCATCTATAACATCCCTCTTTGGCATCATGTTAGACGTGTCCTCCACCATGAAGACTGACACAAAATAGTAATTCAAAGCCCCTGGCATTTCCTCACTACCCAATATCAATTCCCCCTTCTCGTCCTGCAAGGGACTTATGTTCACTTTGTAGTCATAGTCATACTTTATTGATCTCGGGGGAAATTGGTTTTCGTTACAGTTGCACCATAAATAGTAAATAGTAATAGTCATGGAAATAATAAATAGTAATAGAATAGTAATAGAAAAATAGTAATAAATAGTTAAATAGTAATATGTAAATTATGCCAGTAAATTATGGAATGACTTCCTACGACGCTCTGTGCTGCATCTTGGAGGAATGAGTCTCTGGCTGAATGTACTCCTGTGCCCACTCGTACATTATGTAGTGGATGGGAGACATTGACCAAGAATGCAAGCAACTTAGACAGCATCCTCTTTTCAGACACCAGCCTGAGAGAGTCCAGTTCCATCCCCACAACAACACTGGCCTTACGAATGAGTTTTTTGATTCTGCTGGTGTCTGCTACCCTCAGCCTGCTGCTTCAGCATACAACAGCAAACATGATAGCATTGGCCACCACAGACTCGTAGAACATCCTCAGCATCGTCCGGCAGATGTTAAAGGACCTCAGTCCCCTCAGGAAATAGAGACGGCTTTGACCCTTCTTGTAGACAGCCTCAGTGTTCTTAGACTAGTCCAGTTTATTGTCAATTTGTATCCCCAGGTATTTGTAATCCTCCACCATGTCCACACTGACCCCCTGGATGGAAACGGGGGTCACCGGTACCTTAGCTCTCCTCAGGTCTACCACCAGCTCCTTAGTCTTTTTCACATTAAGCTGCAGATAATTCTGCTCACACCATGTGACAAAGTTTCCTACTGTAGCCCTGTACTCAGCCTCATCTCCCTTGCTGATGCATCCAACTGTGGCAGAGTCATCCGAAAACTTCTGAAGATGACAAGACTCTGTGCAGTAGTTGAAGAACGAGGTGTAAATGGTGAAGAGAAAGGGAGACAAGACAGTTCCCTGTGGAGCCCCAGTGCTGCTGATCACTCTGTCGGACACACACTGTTGCAAGCACACGTACTGTGGTCTGCCAGTCAGGTAATCAAGAATCCATGATACCAGGGAAGCATCCACCTGCATCACTGTCAGCTTCTCCCCCAGCAGAGCAGGGCGGATGGTGTTGAACGCACTGAAGAAGTCAAAAAACATGACCCTCACAGTGCTCGCTGGCTTGTCCAGGTGGGCGTAGACACGGTTCAGCAGGTAGACGATGGCATCCTCAACTCCTAGTCGGGGCTGGTAGGCGAACTGGAGGGGATCTAAGTGTGGCCTGACCATAGGCTGGAGCAACTCCAGAACAAGTCTCTCCAGGGTCCCCATGATGTGGGAGGTCAATGCCACCGGTCTGTAGTCATTGAGGCCGCTGGGGCGCGGCGTCTTCGGCACAGGGTCAAGGCAGGACGTCTTCCACATCACAGGAACCCTTCGGAGCCTCAGGCTCATGTTGAATACATGGCGAAGTACTCCATGTAGCTGAGGGGAGCAGGCTTTGAGCACCCTGGTACTGACACCATCCGGTCCTGCAGCCTTGCTTGGGTTGAGATGTTTCAGCTGTCTTCTCACCTGTTCAGCTGTGAAGCCCACCGTGGTAGTTTCGTGTGGGGAAGGGGTAGAGTCATGAGAGCAGGGTGGGGGACTGTGAGGAGGGGTAGAGTCATGAGAGCAGGGTGGGGGACTGTGAGGAGGGGTAGAGTCATGAGAGCAGGCTGGGGGACTGTGAGGAGGGATAGAGTCATGACAGCAGGGTGGGGGACTGTGAGGAGGGGTGGAGTCATGACAGCAGGGTGGGGGACTGTGAGGAGGGGTAGAGTCATGAGAGCAGGGTGGGGGACTGTGAGGAGGGGTGGAGTCATGAGAGCAGGGTGGGGGACTGTGAGGAGGGGTGGAGTCATGAGAGCAGGGTGGGGGACTGTGAGGAGGGGTGGAGTCATGAGAGCAGGGTGGGGGACTGTGAGGAGGGGTGGAGTCATGAGAGCAGGGTGGGGGACTGTGAGGAGGGGTGGAGTCATGAGAGCAGGGTGGGGGACTGAGGAGGGGTGGAGTCATGAGAGCAGGGTGGGGGACTGTGAGGAGGGGTAGAGTCATGAGAGCAGGGTGGGGGACTGTGAGGAGGGGTAGAGTCATGAGAGCAGGGTGGGGGACTGTGAGGAGGGGTGGAGTCATGAGAGCAGGGTGGGGGACTGTGAGGAGGGGTGGAGTCATGAGAGCAGGGTGGGGGACTGTGAGGAGGGGTGGAGTCATGAGAGCAGGGTGGGGGACTGTGAGGAGGGGTAGAGTCATGAGAGCAGGGTGGGGGACTGTGAGGAGGGGTAGAGTCATGAGAGCAGGGTGGGGGACTGTGAGGAGGGGTAGAGTCATGAGAGCAGGGTGGGGGACTGTGAGGAGGGGTAGAGTCATGAGAGCAGGGTGGGGGACTGTGAGGAGGGCTAGAGTCATGAGAGCAGGGTGGGGGACTGTGAGGAGGGGTGGAGTCATGAGAGCAGGGTGGGGGCCTGTGCGGCGGGGTGGAGTCATGAGAGCAGGGTGGGGGACTGTGAGGAGGGGTAGAGTCATGAGAGCAGGGTGGGGGACTGAGGAGGGCTAGAGTCATGAGAGCAGGGTGGGGGACTGTGAGGAGGGGTGGAGTCATGAGAGCAGGGTGGGGGACTGTGAGGAGGGGTGGAGTCATGAGAGCAGGGTGGGGGACTGTGAGGAGGGGTGGAGTCATGAGAGCAGGGTGGGGGACTGTGAGGAGGGGTGGAGTCATGAGAGCAGGGTGGGGGACTGTGAGGAGGGGTAGAGTCATGAGAGCAGGGTGGGGGACTGTGAGGAGGGGTAGAGTCATGAGAGCAGGGTGGGGGACTGTGAGGAGGGGTAGAGTCATGAGAGCAGGGTGGGAGACTGTGAGGAGGGGTAGAGTCATGAGAGCAGGGTGGGGGACTGTGAGGAGGGGTAGAGTCATGAGAGCAGGGTGAGGGACTGTGAGGAGGGCTAGAGTCATGAGAGCAGGGTGGGGGACTGTGAGGAGGGGTAGAGTCATGAGAGCAGGGTGGGGGACTGTGAGGAGGGGTAGAGTCATGACAGCAGGGTGGGGGACTGCTCTCATGCCACTGCTTTATATTTACTATCCATTTTTATATTTTGTGCTAGTTTATTTTCATAATCTAACTTCGCTTTCTTATTTGCTTGCTTAGTGGTTCTTTGTTGCTCTTTAAAGTCTTCCAGTTTCCTCCTACTTTTGGTGACTTTGTACCACGAGCTTTTAGTTTGAAGCCTTCTTTTACTTCTTTAGTTATCAAGGCTGGCTAGCCCCACCTTTACTGTTCTTGCTTTTAACTGGAAGATACTTTGGTTGAGCACTGAAAATTCCCTTTGAAAGTCTTCCACTGTTTCTTAACTGTTCCACCATATAGTCTGTATTCCCAGTCTACGCTAACCGAAACCTCCCTCATCCCATTGTAGTCTCCATTGTTTGGGCATAATGCACTGGTTTTAGATTGAACTATTGCACCCTCCATCTGTATGAAAAACTCAAATTATACAGTGATCACTCTTTCCAAGAGGATCTCTAACTGCAAGATCACTAATTTTACCTGTCTCATTGTACAGAATCAGATCAGCACGTTTCCTTGTAGGTTCAGTACTTGCTGTTCAAGAAAGCCATCATGATGCATTCTGTGAAGTTCTCCTCAAGACTGCCTTGACCAACTTGATTCGCTCAATCTATGTGCAAATTAAAGTGTGACGAGAATACACATAAAATTAAGATGTTTGCTGGCCTGGGCTAGCATCAGTGACATCAGCAAGTGGTCTGCCACCTGCCCTCAGGGGAAGGAGAGATAAGGAACAATGGAGCAGCGTCTGGAGATGTGTAATGAAGGGGCGGGGGAGAGAGAGCTGTCTGGAGCGGCTCCCCCTTTGAACCTTGAACTGTTTGAAGTGATGGACAGGCGATGCCCCAGCAGGGGGATAAAAAGGGACAGGTTCGCTAAGGCAGAACACACACGTCACCCGAGGTATCGAGACCCTGGAAGCGGTACGTTTCTCACGAGTCGGTGAGAAGTACCAGACAACGGCCAGGGTGGAAAGGTACGATCAGCGGGAACCCGGTGTTTGTCCGCCCTTGCCTGGGTGCCGGGTTCACTGCAGAGGATCGACCGCATCTGGAGGAGGGGTCACAGTCGGTGACCTCAGGTGACATCACCAAGGACCCGCCCAAAAGTTGCTTGTGAGCCATCTCGCCGGTCTGTGAGTGAAGCCGTGTCTGAATAGTTGTTCCTGTTCTCTCTCTCTCTCCCCGCACGTTGTCCATCACCATGGCAACGATTACTGCGAACTGAACTACTAAACTGGACTGAACTTTGAGTCACTTTGAAATTTGGTCATTTACCCCTAGACAACGATAGAGCTTGATTGATGCTGTTATCTTAATTCTGTGCACATGTGTGGTTATCATTGCTGAACTGTTGCATTTATTATCCTTTCGATTACTGTGTTGCTTATTTCTTTAATAAAACTTTCTTAGTTCTAGTACTCCAGACTCCAACTGAGTGATCCTTTTCTGCTGGTTTGGCAACCCAGTTACAGGGTACGTAACAAAAGTTACTATGATAACTGCTGTTCCATTCTTACATGCCTCAGATATTTCTCTGTTTATTGCATGTGCCACTGTAATGTTATTATTCGGTGGCCAATAGACCACTTCCACCAGTGATTTTTTTTTCCCCCCCTGTACTATTCCTAATCTCTACCCAGAAGGATTCAACATTCTGCTCCTTAGGTCTTATATCGTCTCTCACTATTGCCCTGATTTCATTTTTAATTAAGAGCACTACACCACCTCCCTTACCTTACTGCCTATCCTTCCGTATTAACGGATATCCTTGGATATTTAATTCCCAATCCTCTCTACTCAGCAACCACGTCTTTCTAATGGCCACTAAATTATACCCCTTTGTAGTGATTTGTGCCACAAGTTTACTGACCCTGTTTCGAATACTACGGCATTCAATGGAAAGTGGCCTTACGCTCATTGTGTTTTTAAAATCTTGTGATCTTTTACTCTTTTGCACGACTGTTCTTCAGTCCACTCTTGCTTTACTCTCTTTTGATCTTTTGCTTTATCTTTATCCACACTTTTCTTTTTTACTTTATGCATACTTCTCCAATCTGTTCTCGAATAACCCCCCTCCCCCCCAATATTTAGTTCATAGCCCCAACCACAGCCTAGTTATGCGATTTGCTAGGATCCAGGTCCCATCACGTTTCAGGTGGAGCGTGCCTCATTGTACAGCTCCCTCCTTCCCCAATACTAGTGCCAATTTCCCACAAATTCAAACTGACTTAGCCCACACCAATCATTGAACAATGCATTTAACTCTGTAATCTTCTTGACCCTATGCCAGTTTGCATGTGGCTCAGGTAGTATTCCACAGATAGCCACTTTTTTGGTTCTGCTTTTTAATTTAGTCTAGCTGCTCAAATTCCCTCATGTACTCTGTAGTAACTATTGAGTCAGCCATGTAACAGTACTACATAAATAACATTTTATGGAGTAACAAATTCCCAGGCCCAGATGGTTACCAGTTCAGGATTTTCAAGGAAATGAGAACCTTGTTAATACTTGATATATGAGCTTATAGTTAACTTGTCTATTGGGAAACTGCGCTAAAGTTTAAAAAAACTGAGTGTATATTTTTTCAATCCAGAAAATTATATTATGAAGAAAAGGAAGGGTGGAACTAAGTTATTGTAGACCAATTAATCTGATACATTCTGTCAAGCTAGGTTTATAATTAAGGGCAGCTTTTGGGAGTTAAGAAATATGAAATCACAGCTTTTGGGAGATAAGAAATATGAAATTGGTCTAAAAACATCACTAAAAATTCCTTTTCTGTGGTAAATTCTTTCTTTTTAAATCTTTTTATTGAATTAGTACACAAAAGGTAAAACATAGAAACTAATACACTGTTGCGATATATATTTACAAGAGATATTAATACATAAAAAAAGTACAAACAGTGCAGTTTAGTTATAAAATAATGAGGTAATATAGTAGTATACTAATTTTCCATATATATCAATAAAGAGAAGAAAAAACCCAAAAAAAGACCCCCCCAAAAAAAACCCACTGTGCAACTAACCTAAAAAGCAAAGCAATGGGTTAACTAGGTATCAAGTCGACTCAAACAACTTAAACAATCACATCCTCAAACCCGACCTCCATTAATAACAGTTAAAAACCAAGAAGGGAATGTAAATATGGTCAAAGAGAAAAAAAAGTTACATTAAATGAAAATGTTGAATAAAAGATCTCCAGGTCTGTTCAAATTTAACTGAAGTATCATAAAGATTACTTCTGATTTTTTCCAAATTTAAACTTAGTATTGTTTGAGAAAACCAAAAAAACATAGATGGGGCATTAATCTCCTTCCAGTGTTGTAAAATACATCTTTTCGCCATTAAAGTAAGAAATGCAATCATTCTACGGGCTGAAGGGGAAAGATTACTGGAAGTTTTAGGTAATCCAAAGATAGCAGTAATAGGATGGGGAGAAATATCTGTATTCAATACCTTTGAGATAATATTAAAAATGTCTTTCCAAAAAGTTTCCAGAATAGGACAGGACCAAAACATATGAGTTAAGGAAGCTATCTCCCCATGACATCTATCACAAAGAGGGTTAGTATGAGAATAAAAACGAGCTAATTTATCTTTAGACATATGTGCTCTATGAACAACTTTAAATTGAATTAGGGAATGTTTGGAACAGATAGAGGAAGTATTGACTAGTTGTAAAATATGCGCCCAGTCATCCGCCAAAATAGTAAAGCCCAATTCCTTTTCCCAATCTGACCTAATCTTATCGAATGGAGCTTTCCTAAGTTTCATGATAGTATTATAAATAATAGCCATTACACCTTTCTGACATGGGTTAAGGTTAATTATAGTATCTAAAATATATGTGGGGGTAATGCTGGAAAGGAAGAAAGTATGATACTTAGGAAATTTCTAACTTGGAGATATCTAAAAAAAATGTATTCTTGGTAAGTTATATTTGTTAGATAATTGTTCAAAAGACATAAGGGAGCCATCTGAAAATAAATCCAAAAACCGTGATATACCATTGGTCTTCCAAATTTGAAAGGCACGGTCCGTAGAGGAAGGGGGAAAGAATATGTTGCCTAAAATAGGAATCACTAGCCCAAATTGATTAAGATCGAAAAATTTTCAGAATTGAAAGCAAATGCGTAAGGTATGTTTAACTATCGGATTACAAACCTGTTTATGGTGTTTCAAATCGAAAGGAAGAGAAGAACCTAAAATGGAGCCAAGTGCATAACCTTGAGCAGATTGTAATTCCAATACTACCCATTTAGGAATGGATAGTGTATCTTGGTCAAGTAACCAAAATTTCATGTGTCGAATATTAATTACCCAATAATAAAATCTAAAATTAGGTAATGCCAAACCTCCATCTCTCTTAGCTTTCTGTAGATGTATTCTACCCAGTCTCGGGTTTTTATTTTGCCAAATAAATGAAGAAATTTTAGAGTCAACTTTGTCAAAAAAGGATTTTGGAACAAAAATCGGTAATGCCTGAAATATATATAAAAATTTTGGCAGAATAAACATCTTAACAGCATTAATATGACCAATCAAAGTTAGAAAAAGTGGAGACCATTTAAATGAAAGTTGTGTAATGTGGTCAATTAAGGGTAGGAAATTAGTCTTAAATAAATCCTTATGTTACAGGTAATTTTAATCTCAAGATATGAAAAATGATTATTAACCAATTTAAATGGCAGGTTCTGATATAAGGGAACTTGCTTATTAATCGGGAAAAGTTCACTCTTATTGAGATTTAACTTATAACCTGAAAAAAGACTAAATTGTGCTAATAAATCTAAAGCTGCAGGAATAGATTTTTGAGGATTAGAAATATATAAAAGTAAGTTATCAGCATAAAGTGATACTTTATGAGACTTTAAACCATGAGTTATACCAATAATGTTAGGAGATTCTTGAATAGCAATTGCAAGAGGTTCTAATGCAATATCAAATAATAAAGGACTAAGAGGACAACCTTGTCTGGTACTTCAAAAAAGAGGAAAAAAGGATGAATTTAAAGAGTTAGTACGAACTGAGGCCATAGGAGAATGATATAACAATTTGAACCAGGATATAAATTTCGGGCTGAAGTTAAACATTTCAAGCACCTTAAATAAGTAAGGCCATTCGACCCTGTCAAAGGCTTTTTCAGCGTCTAGGGAAATGACACATTCAGGATCATTTTGTGACGGGGTATAGACAATGTTTAAAAGTGTACGAATATTATAAAAAGAGTAACGACCTTTAATAAAACCTGTTTGGTCTTCCGAGATAATATAAGGAAGTGCTTTTTCTAGTCTATTTGCTAATAATGTAGAAAAATATTTAGCGTCAGCGTTTAACAAGGATATTGGTCTATAAGGTGCACATTGAGCAGGGTCTTTATCCTTTAATATTAAAGAGATCGATGCTCTATAAAAGGATTCGGGTAGTTTACCGTAAATTGTTAATTTATTGCTGCAAACAGTGAAGGGGCCAGCGATAGCAAGGTGAGTTCCGAGGATGAGCTGAGTTTGTGGGTATTGCAGATGGAACTCTGATGCCCCTACATGTGACCTAGTGTGAGGTTGGATTGCTCTGGGCCCAGATAGACTGAAAAGATGGGGTTGGTGGAGATGAGAGTTGATTTCACTTGCTCTCCGTGATGGCCACTCCTCTCTCCATGGCACGGAAGCTACTGCATGATCACTATAGGTGTCCCCCGCTTTTCGAACATTCGCTTTACAAATCCTCACTGTTATGAAAGACCTACATTAGTACCCTGTTTTCACTTTCAGAAGGTGTTTTCACTGTTATGAGGAAAAAAAAGCAGTGCGCGGGGAAAATCAGCGCGCCCCCTGAGCAGCTGCTCTCCCCTGGATTTGGAACTGCATTCTAGCCGGCATTGCTTAAACACATGCCTGTGAGCAGTCGTTTGCAAGATGAGTTCTAAGGTATTGAAAAAGCCTAAAAGAGCTCATAAGGATATTACACTTAGCGTAAAACTAGACATAATTAAGCGTTTCGATCGTGATTAAGGAAGTAAGGACTAAGTGAGTTTGGCTTATGGAAGCCGACGAACATGATGTTGAAGAGGTTTTGGCATCCCGTGACCAAGAACTGATAGATGAAGAGCTGATGCAATTGGAAGAGGAAAGGATAACAATTGAAACTGAATGCAGTAGCGAACAGACCGAAAGTGAAGTCGTCCAGGAACTGAACATGAAGCAACTGCGTGAGATTTTTGCTGCAATGATAAAGTACGACTTTAATTTTGAAAGGGGATATTTGCAGAATGGTTTGAGTCCTTGCAAAGAACTGTATGATAGAAAAATGCGCGAGGCTCAGCAGTCAAGCAAGCCTTCCGCATCGGCCACAGCAGATGACGAACTTCGACCTTCGACATCGAGGCAGGCAGTCATAGGAGAAGATGAGCTGCCTGCTCTAATGGAAACAGATGACGAGGTGACACCCCAGTGTCCCACCACCCCGCGATTCGCGGATAATGCAGCGGTAGCCTTGAGGCACATAGCACATCTTTAAGAAAAAAGCTGAAATAAACATGCTAATTAATTAGGTGCTGCCCGACACGTAATTGTCGCCCCAGATCAGAGACGACGCAATCGGAAATCACATTACAGCACATTACAGTAAGCAGCCTCCTCTCTGTGAGCTCTATGCTTCTTGCTGCCTCAGTAAAGCAGCCAGCATAATCAGAGATCCCAGACGTTTTGTCCTCCCTGTCCTTCTGTTCAACTTGAGATATAAAAGCCTAAAAGCAAGTATCACTAGGCTCAAGGACAGCTTTGTCACATTGTTATAAAACTTGAATGGTTCCCTAGTACGTATGACCTTGCAGTTTACCTCATTGTGATTTTGCGCCATTCTGTCTTATCTGCATTGTACTTTCTCTCTGCTGTAACCATTTATTCTGCACTCATTTATTATTTTGCCTTGCACTGATATGAATTGATCTGTGTGTACTGTATACAAGACAGGATTTTCTCTGTACTGCAGCACATGTAAACGGATTTGCCAGTTGAATAATCAAATGACAGGTGCAGAAAATCATCAGAGAATGCCAATAAAATGCTGCTTAATTCTAAAGACCTGGCAGATAAAGTTGTGCCACAGTTGTCCAAAGTCCAAGTTGGAAGATACCAGTATATATTGATCTTCGAATGAATCTGGAGGTTTTAAGGGGATAAAGTTGCTTTTCTCCATTTTAGGCAGTTGAGAAGTACAATACAAACTGCATTGAGTGTGAAATGTTCCAAGGTGGATGAATTATAGAACTTGTGTCTCCAAATGCCAATAGGTGCTAGGCTAACAATAAAGTTAACTCTGAAGTTGATAGGTTTAATTGACCAAACGATTTTTAAAAAATGGGGGCAAATGACTATATGGACTCACCATTGGGCCTTGATTATTGTATTCTGGCATCACTCAATGAATGGTGGGGCAGCTTAAGTGGAGAAATAGTCTCTTCATGTTCCACAATTTTGTAAAAACTACCCTATCGAAATTTATGTGGGTAAATAAGTGTTTTTCTTTATAAAGCAGTAAATTGGAACAATACTTTGAAATATTTAGATAACACTGATCTGTTTTTATTTTCTTTACAGGTAGCATTTGCAATTATGGAGGCTTAAAGAAGGAAGAATTTATAGGGGAGCTTCCCTTCCCCTGTGGTGGTTGGCTTCAAAGGAACAATATTTAGGAGAGTGCAATGGATATATTTTGACTGGAAGTTTACAACAATTTTTATTTTCCACAGATTTAACTAAATTTCTATTTTTGATTATTTAATTGCAACAGAGAGCCATAGTATATATAAAGTTTTATAATATAAAAAAGCAGTATTTTGCTGCTTCCATGTACTGAGCTAATGTAACTAAGAGTGCAGAATTGCTAGAGTGCGGTGTTTTTAATGACACAAGCACAAATCTAGTGCTCTGGAGGTTTCTAGGCATCAAGTTCCATTAGCCTTAAGATTTTTTTAAAGACTGGATTGTGAAGACAGGATGAATTCTATGATTGCTGACTGCACTCCAAAATGCCGATCTTTGCAGCATGCGCTCGATGTGACTTCAGTGATGACGAAGGGAACTGAAGGCCAGAATAAGGTCTTCCTTTCATCTTATTGCTACAATGCAGCTTCCCTAAAGGATAGCTTTGGTAGAACTGTTCTACACATGGCTGCTTCTTGTGGTAAAAGGTCAGTTTTGGGTTGGCTCCTTGAGAGAAAAGGGGCTGATCCTTCTGCGAAGGATAAAGAATCTGGATGGACAGCTCTGCATAGAAGTATCTTCTATGGGCACATTGATTGTGCTATGTTTCTTCTGAAGGTATTGTAATCTCTTCTGATTTTGTATGTTTAATAATTTCCAGAGTCCGCTCTTGTGGTTAACTTCCTGATCTTGTAATACGGAAGTTTTCTTTTATTGCATCTTGTGTTGCGCTGACTGGAGTAAACAGACAAAATAAATTGTTGAATGTTCAGCCCTCAGTTTAATTAAGTATCTAAGATCTTCTGTGGGGTTGTGGAAATTTTAAAATTCAAATTTTACAGCCATTTAAAATGTGTATTTGAAGTAACTCTAAAGGCAGTCACCAATGACACAGAGGTAAATTGATGTTTATTTCTTTATTATGATGCAAGAGAGGCTTGATTTTTGTAACATCTTAGCTCTTTGAAATTATTTTCCTTGTTTGAAATTGGTGAGAGATTTGTTTGCACAAGGTTTAAGTTGACATAGGAGTACAGCATCAGACTGAGAAATTACTGGTGCTATGTTTGGAACGTGTGTGTTTGTACTGGACTCCTATGTCAACTTAAACCTTGTGGAAATTCCAAACTTGACAGCCATTCCTTGCAAAATCTAGACCACTGGAGAATACCAAATCATTGACTGTAACTCAGTAAACTTAACTGTCATTGGTAGGTCTCCTTCTATTGCTTGAGTTATGTTTGTAGCATTACTAAAATTGTAATTTGGTGATTTGTATTTCATTATATCATTCTCAAGATTCATTGTTCCTTGCTTCTTGTACATCTGACTTTGAAACATGCCACTTTATAATTACTAATATACAATTTCTCCATATTGTTTTCCAGCATGGTGGGAGTAGCCTTTATCTGCAGGATAAGGAAGGGTTATGTACGCTCGACTTGGCCATGAAAGATCGACCATCATATGTGATTTATAGAAAGACTGGTATTGACCTATCTTTCTCTCTATAGTTTCATTTTGAGGACTAGATATTTTAATTAATTTTTTTACATTTTAGTAAAAGAAAATTGAGCATACTGTTGTATTACCATCTCCCAGCTCCAGATTCAACTGGAATTGGAGAGGCACTTAATGACATTTTAAAAGTGGGGTTGCTTCATGACTCTTGTATACATTTTAAGTACAAGACTGACTTAGATTCATCATTGCAATCTACTCTTACCAGCTTGTATGCAAACTGACAAGCTTCATTGAAAATCCTTCTAAGAAATGGAGCTCTCAGCTAAGACTTAACAAATTGACTTGAGAGAGAAGGTAAGGGAGTAAGCTGCTGTGACATCAGCAAGTAATGTAAGCAGGCAATCTGTAGTCTTTGGTTAGTTACAAAAGGATTATCTTTAGATATCTAGATACTTCAGTGATCCCAAAGAAAATTACAGTGTCACAGTAGCATTACATATGCATAAATATACAAATATTAGGAGAGAAATAAAGAATAAAAATTAAGTTTTCTCAAACAGTTGAACTTTGGGGGAGGGGGTCATCACTTCACTGGCTGTAGGTTGACTCATTATAGAGTCTAATGGCTGACTGTAAGAGTGATCTCGTATAGCTACCTTTGAAGCAGTCCAGTTGCTTTAGTCTGTCACTAGAAATGCTCCTCTGTTCGGCCAAGGTGACATGCTGAGGGTAAGAAACATTGTCCAGAATTGCCAGGATTTTCTGTAGGTTACTTTGTTCCACCACAGACTCTAGTGTGTCCAGTTTGAAAACACACAAATAAGTTTTTTCTGTAAAAGTGTTTAGGCATTTGGGGTTAATAAATAAATTAATTTGGATATGAATGTTTGAGTTTTATATTGAGTGGTTTAATGTATTTTACTTCTGATATGTATATTTAGGTTTGTTTTCTAGATCCTACTGAAGTCTATACATGGGGTAACAACACTAATTTTACTCTTGGTCATGGAAACCAACAAAGTAAACATCACCCTGAGCTTCTAGATTACTTCTCAAGATCAGGGACATATATTAAGCAGGTACAAAAAGTTTTCTATGATAAAAATATTATGTTTTACTATCCATTGTTATAATAAAATGAGAGCTCCTCAGAAATTCCATGATTTTTCCAACTATTACCTTAGTGGTAGCATTTTCCTCTCTGTATGTTAGTTCAAGCTCTATCCCAAAATCATTAGAATCTGTTGATGCATAAAATTGATCGAGTGCTATATGTTTGAAAGTGTCATCTTTTAAGTTAAAAGTTAAGTTATCCCTGTGTTCCTCTTGGATCTACCTTATCTCATGTCACTTTTCAAAATGTGATGAGGTCCTGTCTCTCAAATACTCTTGCCAAAACAAAATAGTTGAACACATGAATAATACACTTTCTTGCTTGCTGAATGTTCTGCATAAATTAACAGCTGGATTTTGTTTCCTCAGAAAAACGTTGTTATATAGTATGGAGGCATTTTGAAATGTCATGAGACTGAAAGGTCTATTAATGCTAACTTAATTGTGTGTGTACTTTGTACTGTATTTGGGGAAAAAAATGTTTAAAACCAAAACAACACAAGTTACATTTAACCTTTAAATTGATTTTATTAAGTCCCCTGAGCTTTGAGATTTAAATCTCTCAAATTTGAATGTTACTTAAAAATAAAGCATATATTTCTTGTTTTGTGTCAAACCAAAAATTTGAGTACTTATTTAACGTGATATATCCCAAGGTACTTTATAAGGGAATCATGAAAGAAATGTTTACTCTGAATCATATGGAGTCAATATTGTGGGGTAGCTTGAGAAAGTATGTCTTGAGGAGTATTTCAAATGATCAGTAAGAGGTGGAAAAACCTAGAACTGGGCTTCTAGAGTTTGAGCTTTGGCTATTTATGGCATTGTCGTCAATCTTGGAGAGCTTAATTTTAAGGGTATGAAGGGGGCCAGAATTTGAGAATTAATGGTTGAAGGACTGGAGGAGATTAGAGTGGCAATGACATGGCTGGAAGGGGAAGATTTGAAAAAGATGTATTGCAAAATCATGGAGTAACTTAACTGAGAAACAAACTGCATCTGAAAGCAATGGTGAATTAAAACAAGGGAATCATTGTTTTGGATCAACTCAGATGTGTGGACCATAGAATGAAAGAGCCACCTAGGAGTAAGTAGCAATAACTAAGTGACAACTAGGGCATGGATGAGGATTTCAACGTCAATATAGTTGAACAGATTGGGTAGAGTCTCACTAATATTATGAACAGCATTCGGCATTTGCCTGGAAAAATAATTGCTGTGTTTTGCTTTTTGTAGTTGACTTCAAATACTTTATTTATAGGCATTACTGGTAACAGTATTGGAAAGGATGCTGAATTCAGCCAAATGAAATTTTCATGGAAGGGACATGGAACTTGCTAATTGTGCATTTTATGGAAATGAAGTAGTGTTTTGTGAGGTGAATGAAATCAATGTTGCTAAGTTTTGAATAGTACAGCATGTAATTCAAAACTGAAGTATTATGCTGTTTGATATTCACAAATGCATTTTTAAAATGCAGAACATGTCTTGGTTATTTGAACTAACCAATGGTTTGCTTGTTCAGAAAATCTTCAGATCACTGCTTTACACTTGGACTGCTTTTTAGTAGGTTGTTCACAAGACTAGTTGAAAGCTAGGTATGTTCCAATTGGACAAGTTTCAGTAAAAATAGATCTCACTTTGGTAAGACCATTCTGGATTACCGTGTACAGTTTTGGTCTTCTTATTTAAGCAAACGTTTATTTGTCTTGGAAGCAGTGCAAAGACAGTTTACTAGATTGCTGCATGGGATTTACCTTATGAGGAAAGTTTGAGTAGTTTGGACTTGTACTTAGAGTTTGAAACAACAACAGGTGATCTAGCTGAAAAATAACTTGAGATTCTGAGGTGTCTTGTCCAGGTAGATTGCTGTGTAGATGTTTGCATTAGGTTCTTGCATGGTCTCCAGATAAGGGAAGGTTCATTTTAAACTGATCAGAAAACTAATTTCTTTGAAGTTTATGACTTGAGGTGTAGATTGGCACGCCTTTCATTTCTTATTTAATATGCACATTTTAACTTATACTGGATTAGAATTGTATTGTTTTGCTAAAGTTACATCAAATTTATTCTACCCATTTTGGTTTGTGGAAAACGCCAATCAAACCAAATTTGAAGCTGCTGTTGTAAAAAAGTCAAGATGTTGCTTTCTGTTATTGCAAATGGAAACTAATTTACATAACCCAACGAGACTCTGAGCACTCAGAGATGTAAAATTTAAAACAACAAAAATGTCTTTACTCTTCAAATTATTTACTTTGTTTTTAATACCTTCCAGGTTGTGCTTTGCAAGTTCCATTCTGTGTTCCTCTCCCAGAAAGGTCAAGTGTATACTTGCGGTCATGGTCAGGGAGGGCGCCTTGGGCATGGAGATGAACAAACGTACCTTGTATGTAAATTTAAAAAAAAAGATATTTATTACAGTTATGTACAGTTTTTATTCTTTGTATTTTTTATACTTTTTAGGAAAAGAGAACATAATTTATGTATTAGAGTATGAACAGAGAGAGTACCCTGCGGAAAGATTAAGTAGGTGTCCCTATGTTCATTATAGATCAGAAGAACAAGAGTATAAGAAAATAGGTGTAGGCAATCATGCTGTTCATACCTGTCTCACTTTTTAATATGAATAATACTGATCTAAGCTGGCCTCGTATCTCCATACCCCTCAATTCATTTACTTACCATGCATTTATACATCTCCTCTTTAAGTAATGCCAAGGCAGAGAATTTTAAGGTGATTGGAAGAAAGTATAGGGAAGATGTCAGAGGTAAGTTGTTTTACCCACTGAGTGTGGTAGAGGCATGGAATGTGCTTTCAGGGGTAGTGGTAGAGACAGGTACATTACAGAGTTTTAAAAGATTCCTAGATAGGCACATGGATGAAAGAACAATGGAGGTTATGTTACCAGGAAGCATTAAATTGATATTGGAGTTGGTTAAATGTTGGCATAACTTTATGGGCTGAAGGGCCTATACTGTGCTGTACTCTTCTTTGGTCTAATGAGGTTCTTCTTGAACCTGATGGGTGGGACTTCAGGCTTCTGAACCTCCTGCCCATTGGTAACTACAAATAGGTGGCATGGCCTGGGTGGTGAGGATTTTTAATTGTGGTGCCTTCTTGAGGCAGTGCTCCTGTAGATACCAAGGTGCAAATATGTGTTTATGATGTATTGGGCAGGTTCCGCTACTCTCCACAGCTTACATTTCTGCATGTTCATATTGCCATACCAGACCATGATGTAACCACTTGGGATACTTACAATAATACATCTGTATAAGCTACTAAGGAAGTAATGATGAAAGTAATGGTGCACTTTCCTATGTGTTGAGCCCAGTGCAGGTCATCTAATATTTTAATGCCTGGAAATTTAAACCTGTTGAATGAGGGAGGGGGTACTAACATCCCAATGTAGACCGGCACATGGTTGCATTCTTCCTCCTTCCTGAAGTTAACATAAGCTTTCTAGTTTTGCTGATGATGTGTGAGAAGTTGTTTCGATGGCAACATTCAAACAGGTTCACAGTTTATTATTTTTTCAAAGCTGCTTGCTGAAATTGTTAAAAGATACATGTAAACCATTTTACTGAATTTTTTTGAATAAGATTTGCTGTGTATATGCTGTTTTGTTAGGTTCCCCGAATGGTGGAAGGATTAGCAAGCCACCGTTGTTCTTGGGTGGCAGCTGCAAAGGATCATACCGTTGTATTGACAGAAGATGGATCTGTATATGCTTTTGGACTGAATACTTATAATCAGCTAGGCCTCGTACCTCCCCCTGCCAGCAGTAGCTTACCAAGACAGGTAATCACAGCAGGTTCTTTAGGGTACTGTCAAAGTGGAATTGATGCTTATCATAGGCCAGTTTTTTCAGGGTAATATATAGTGACATATATGTATTTTGATGATAAATAATTTTGAACTTTTGCACATCTTTGTGCAAACTAGAAATTGTAGCAGCACAATTGGTAAATCTTTTTCAAAAGTTGTTTGAAGTGTACAATAATGGGAATATAAATACTTCTAGTTTTGCCAAGCTTTTAAGAGACTTTAGGAAATTTTCTCAGTACTAATTTGAATGATCTGTCTAGTGTAAGGTGGGAATTCCATTCTGATATTTGCCTTTTTTCATATTATTTTCAAGACAGGAACTTTCAGGAGGTAAGTTGATATGTAATTTAGCATAGAAGACATATACTAATGGGGAAAGAGCAAGCAGTTTACTTTGGAGTACTTTTATAATAAAAAGAAAAGTGTTATGAGACTTTGCTATGGAAGTATTTACTGTGCACTTATCTTGCTGGATATTTACTTTTACAAGTTAATAGTATTCCTGGTGTTTCGTTCTAATTTGCAACAAGAAGTTTTTGTTTAAGTTTTATGCATTTTTTAGATGTTGAATTTGAAAATTCTCCATAACTGCTAAATTTAAACAATACGTCAATCTTGATGAATCTTAAACTGTATAATTTCGCTTTTGTTTATAAAATCAAGAGAATAGGTTTTTATAGCAGGTCCTAAAATAGCTTGAAATGAGTTTAATTAAGATTTTGTACTGAACTTAATTCCACGAGTCTTTAGAACTTGTGCTTTAAAAAGTTTCATCTTTGAGTCTGCTAATTTAGGATAAGTATGGACCTTATTACTGTTTCTTTGCTTAGTATTTATGCAAATACATATTTGAAAATGTTTGTAAAGGTACAACCCAAAAACCTTAAAGGAAGAACTGTGATCGGCGTTGCTGTGGGGAGGTTTCACACTGTTCTGTGGACAAAGGATGCTCTGTATACCATGGGCCTTAATGGTGGTCACCTTGGTAAGATGTTATTTTGTATTTGTCTCCTGCACTAGTAATTCATGATAATTTTGTGTCAGTACTCCTTCCCAATCCTCCCTCATCTGCCATTTTATGCGAGGAATTTGATTTATTTTTCTATCTTCTTACTATTTGATAAATTAGCTATTTTTTGATTTGGCATTAAGAAATGCTGTTATTTTTGTCACTCTAAGCACAGCTAAATTGAAAGCAAAATCAGTGTTGATGTCACATCTATGCACTGATTCTGCAAGCTACCTGGCACATTGTTTTCAATATTTAATTGCACTTTTCATCACTTTAGAGGACTAAATGTGTCAGTCCCTGTCATTTGTTAGACATGGTGGTAAGGCTTGCCTTAATTTTGTTTTAAGGACATAGTTGGCACTTCACATGCAAAGGAGCTGAAGCAAGCCTATTTTCCAGTATGCCAGGAAATAGGCTTTGCACAAAATGAACATGTGAATCGCATTGTCTCTTTGGTTTTTTTTTAATTGAGACTGTTAGTTGCTTGGGTGAATGGAGGAATTTTAGTGAACAAATTGATGCTGCTTGGCCTGCTGCGTTCACCAGCAACTTTGATGTGTGTTGTCTGATGACTTTTAAAGTTGTTTTCAGGCAACTCAGTTAATTCACTCTCATGATCCAACAATATGTTCTCTAGTCAGTGTTTGTTTAGCTAAGTGGAAATAACAGTCCATTTAAAAAAAGTCCTGTGACTCACCCAAGGGTTTCATCTCCACTTTGTAAACTATTGGACTAAATGACATGGTTTCCAAAGTGAAAACCATCAGACTGAAGAGTGTGGCAACTTTCGCTTTCTTTTACATCATGAAGCAGATGGTGAACTTTTCATCCCATTTCCTTCATAAGTTGTATCTTTTTACCATTGTTACACCATCAATCAGTGTTTGCCACAGACAAATTGGTTGGTAACTAAATGTGCATTTTTAAAAAAAGCATGCAACATTCTGAAACCAGGATGTAAACCCTATATAGTTACTATTTATTGTTGGAATGAAGATTTCTTTTTTAGGTAAGCCATTTGGCATATTTTTGGTAGTAAAATTCAGTGCCTACATAGACAGTAATTACTATTATTCTTTTTAGTTTGGGTGGTCCTCCACTTTTTATTGTATCAATATAAAATGTTTTCATGTTTTATATCCCATGATAGGTCAGTATAAAGCATAAAGTTCTATTATTCTGCGTCATCTTTAGAATTTCACACTAAATTGCATTAGTGTGAAATTTTAACTTTGTGGGTCGTCTGTATTTGGACATAATTAGAAGTGTAAGTGCTTTGTTTGTTTTATGTCAGAAACTTGGAGTTATTTGAGAGCAGAGATTACTAAATATTTGGAAATGAGAGATGAAATTAACATTGTCCCACTCCACCAGCATCAGCTTAATCTCATGTTTGCTCATGGGGCTATTAAACAAACTAATGTCTTTTTAAACGTGTAATTTTGGGAATTATGATTGGCCAGAATAAGTTGTTTTGTAAACCTATACTGAATATACTAGTATATTATCATTGTAAATCTTGAGTTTTTAAGGGACTATTATTGCTGATTTGAATTTAGGGCATCGAAGGTTAAGTGTTTATTTGCATGCTTGTGAATGCCTTTGAATATCCCCATATGTTAATATATACGGTTTGTTGTAATATTGACTCAGGTTACTTAATGGATCCTAACGGGGAACGTTGTGTGCTTGTACCTCGTCAAGTATCTGCTTTGCATCATAAGGATGTAGTGATCTCTCTAGTAGCAGCAAGTGATGGGGCCACAGTCTGTGTTACAGAAAGAGGAGATGTTTACCTGTTAACAGGCTATCAGTGCAAAAAGATTGCTTCAAGGTATTTATTTCCTTTAATCTTATTTTAACTATTATGGAGGTAATGTTTAGAAGTGGTTTTTAGCACCTACTGATTTTCAATTTAAGAGGCTGCGTTATGGAACATTCTTAGATAATAGGGGAGTAGTCTGGGGAATCCACCATAAAGTTCAACAAAAAACTAAAAAATATTGGAAGTACTGAGCAAGTAAGACTGCATTTGTGTTTTTTTTCTATAGATGCTGCCTGATCTGAGTATTTCTGGCATTTTCTTTTTTCTAATTCATATTTCCAGCATCTGTTGTATTTTTGTGGTATTAACTAGCTTTTTCAACCAGTGATTCTCTGAACTATCGTGCATTTTGAAAGCTCCCCATGAGGGCCAGAATGTCTGTCTTGGTGGGGGAGGTGGAAGCATTTGGTGGTGGTTTGGCCAGCAATATTTTGACCACGTTTTGAATCACTAGATTAGATGTTGTGTTTGTAATTAGTACTAATAGTTTTTCAGAAAGTGGTACTTTTTAATTTAAACTGCTCCTTTGTGCCATTATCTAAATGATTTTCAGTTGAGCCTGTTGATGTAAATAATTCTGTAGGTTGTTCCTACAACTTGTATGGATAAGTTATAAGAATTGGAAGGTGGTGAAATAATATTTTCTTTGGGTGGAAAAAACAACTCAGTATGAGCACTGTTACATATTTATAATTACACTTGTAATGAGAATATTGCTTAGCTTGACTACTGTCAACATTTAAACAATTGATGAACAATTTAAAGGTACTTTGTGCTGCTTTCACCACCTTGTTGCAAAAGATTTACCAGCATTGGAGAAAGTAAACCAAAAAAAAAAGAAAATTAATTTGGAGTGTAGGTAACTTGATCCATTGAGGAAATGTTAACTGATTTCAATCGATAATGTCTGGAGAAAACAGAGACAGTCCTCGTGTTAATACATAAAACTTTAAATAGACTAAGGAATAAATCCAGGATATGGTACGATGAGCTAGTAGCTCCAATAGTTGTTAAGTGAGAGTTACTAAAAAAAAAATACATTTCAGATACTAGAATAAAAATTGCAAAAATGATGTGACTGAAATAAGGTTCGTAAAATCAGAGATTTAAGGAGCATCTTAAATACATTTAAGATGTTTCTTCAGTGAATTTGAGGTGCATCTAAATGGTAGTCTGGGTGAGTAATAGTTAGGTAATGATCTTGTATCATTTCTGTAATCTATTATATTGCCATAATTTCTTAACTTATTCATGAATGTGAAGTTATTTTTTCAGAGGTACTAAATTTAATTGTTTCCTTGGACTTGTGCAGGCAATTAAACTTGAAGAAAGTTCTCGTTACTGGTGGATATCTGGACCACAAGGTTGATCCACAGGTACTTCATGAAGGAGGAGGTGATAAAGTTTGTATCCTGGCTCTGGACGAGGCAGGCAGGGTAAGTAGAGATATATTTTACCTCCTCTCCTCTCCTCTCCCTCCCTTGTTATGCAGTGGGATAGCAAGGGAATAGCGTTAGAATATGGGATAGCATTCGATCAGAGATGCATGTATTTGAGCTAGATGGTGTTCCTAAACTGCGAATGGTTGCCTCAAGCACTGTAGAAAGTTTGGTTACTCCACTGAAGTATGTTTCTTTGATCAGAGTTAGTTGTTTCTCTTGTATTTCCTGCATATGAATGACTGTGTTCTGCTGGCTTATGAAGGAATGAGCTGTGTGGGAAAGGATATACCTTGAAGATATTGGGTTACATCCTCTCCTTACTCAGCTTCATACCAATGCTTAAAGGTAGTCAGGTATTTATCTCATTTTTGGTAGCATTTGCAGAGTTGTCATACTATTTTATGAGACCAACATCAGCAAGTTAGATGACATTTTAAAGTTGTTTGTACAGAACAGTTATAAGACTTACAAAAACTAGCCACATCACTTATGGCCTTTAGAGGAAGTAAACTGCCACCTTTAGCAAGCTAGCTCAGCACACAACTTGAGTGCCAAAACGTGACTGATTTCTGATGTCCTCTTAAACAGTCAGCAAGGAAATAAAATGGTATAAAAATGCTACACAAGGACTTGCACCATCTTTGGCCAGTTCCATTAACAAGACAGAAAAAAGGTGATGATGAAGCAATGCTTATAATTTGATTTACTGAAGGGTGAATGTTTGTGAAATACTCAAATATTTTTAGCATTGTTGCTAAGAACAGTTAACCACTGCTCAACATGCTTGTTTTAATTTTTTGCTTCTGTTTTTCCAAAATTTGTTGGTGTGTATTGAATTCTTCACAAATTGCAGGGAATGATTTACCAAAATTTGTCACAAAAAGAACTGGAACTTCCTTTCTAACTCCACTATCCAGGCCATGCTCTTCTCACTGCTGCCATCAGGAAAAAAGTACAGGAGTGTTAGGTACCACACGACCAGAATCAGAAACAGTTATTACCCTTCAACCATCAGGCTCTTGAACCAGTATGGATAACTTCACTCACCTTAACACTGAACTGATGCCACAACTTATGGACTCCATTTCTAGGACACCACAACTCATGTTCTCAATATTACTTACTGTTTTTGCACAGTTTATTGTCTTGTGTACATCTTTTGTTTGTGTGCAGTTTTATCATTGATTCTATTCTGTTTGTATTTACTTTGAATGCCCGCAAGAAATTGAACCTCGGGGTTGTGTATGGTGCCATGTATGTACTTTGATAATAAATTTACTCTGAAAGTTAAATTGAATCAGTTGGAGGTAATAATATCACAAAAGGACAGAAACAAAGTAGTACTTTGACTTCTGTGAATTAAACAAAATATTGTAAATTCATTTTGTACTGCATTGTATGACGTGGGTGATCGTGGTCTTACCATAACCATGATTATCCTGGGGAATATTTCTACGGAAGTGATTTGCCATCACCTTCTGCACAGTGTCTTTACAAGTTGGGTGACTCTAGTCATTATCACTACTCTTTGGAGATTGTCTTGCATCAGTGGTTGCCAGACCACTACAAAGTCCTAACCAGGACTTGAGATATGCACCAAATGTTCATAAGACTATCCAACCCGTGCTCCCATGACTTTGTGACCCTGAATGGAGGGGCTGAGCAGGTGCTACGCCTTGCCCAAGGCTGACTTGCAGGTTAGCGGAGGGAAGGAGCGCCTTGCGCATCCTTTGGTAGAGACGTATCTCTGCCCCGCCACCCAAAACAAAATGTACAAAATGTATTTGCATATTGTAGGGATAAGAAGCTTACAGTCTGGTAATTTGTAAACAAACTGAAGTATAGAAAACTAACAAGAGTCATACAGCATGAAATCTGCTGTCGGCCAAACAAAGAAGGCATGCCAGTAGCTATACTTTGTTAGGAGTTTGATGAAATATGTAATGACGCCAAAGATTTTGCAGATTTCCATAGAAATACTGTGGAGAGTATTCTGACTGGTTACATCACAGCCGGCTATGGAGCCTCAAATACACAGTATCACAAGAGGCTACAGAGGGTGATGCAGTTGCCCAGCTCCATCATATGCACATCTCTTCCCACCATTAAAGTCTTCTTCGAAAAGCTGTGCCTCAAGAAGTTGGTATCCATCAGTAAGGAGCCTGACTATCTTCAACACACCCTCTTGTTATTACCATCAGGGAAGAGGTAAAGGAGCCTGAAGACCCACATATAGTGACCTAGCTTTCTTCCCCTTTGCCTTCAACTTTGTGAATGATCCATGAACACTACACCGTTACTTCATTTTTTTGCCCTATTTGTTTATATTTGTAGCTTATAGATTTTTGTCTTTTCATATGTTCACGCCATATGTCAGTGATAATAAACCTGACTTTATTGTATCAATCCTATATTAAAGCTCTTTTTTGGTTCTTGACTAGCCACATCTATATTTTACCAATTTGCCATTCATCTATATCAGCCTTTCCCAACCTTTTTGCCTTGGGGAAACCCTTGCAATAATTTTTAGGTCTCAGGGACCCCCTGCATAAATGTGAAATCCACAGCACCTGATACGTTAGTGTGATCAGTACATTGTAGATAGAATAATCCAAAAATAATTGTAAATGCTCTTTTGGGTAGAGAATGAATTTTTCTTGAAATTAATCTTTCTTTCCCTTTCATAAATTTTAAAAACTCTTAAGGCAAACATAATAGATTTCTCAATTCTGGGTCAAATGAGATAAGCACACATGGATTTCGCCTTTAACCAAAATGAGACAATTTCTGTCTTTGCTCTTGATGCTTGTTAAACAAGTAAAAGCTTGCTCACGGCATGTAAGAAGTTGAAAACTGCAGCAACATGTTCATTGCTTTCCTAAGAATGGCAGGATACTTTTCTTTCACAGAAATCCAGAACTTGTCCAGGGGCAGGGCAGTAAGTCTCATCCTGAGTTCATGATCAGAGTGCAGCTCACAAGGTTCTTCCTCTTACCCCAAAGTCAAGTTCGCAGGCTGAGCAGAAGATTCAGAAAAAGGGTCCTTCACCCAGTCATACACTTGTGTTGAAAGGGAGGAAAAGTACTGTTCAATTTTGTTCTGCAGTTCTTCCAGGTGGTTTTCAATAAAACTCAAGTCTTTCAGCTATCCTTCCTCACTCTCGAGCCCAAGCAGCAGTGGAAACATGTCAAAATTTCCTTTTGCGACATAATTTTTCCAAAGATTCAGTTTCCTTTTAAATCCAAGAATCTTGTCATTTGAAGTCAAAACACTTTCTCCAGGGCCTTGCAGAGACTTGTTCAACTGGTTCATATGATGAAAAATGTCTGTTAAGTAAGGCAGTTTCTGCAGCCATTCTTCATCTTCAAAGCAAAATCTGGCCTACTGTTTTCTTGACAGTACTCCTGCAATTCACCGTTCAGCTCAAACACCCTGTTGAGAACTCTTCCTCTGCCAAGCCATCAGATTTCTGTATGTGGAAGGAGATTGGTGTGCTCTTTATCCAGGTTTTCAGTTTTTTAAACATTCTTTAGTGAACTGGTCTTAAAGTTACTAAATAACTCGCTTCCTGGATCTTTTTACTGACTGTGACTTTATTTTCAAAGGCTTTAATTTGTTTGTTTTGAGATTCGAATAGATGTTTAAAATAATCAACACTTTTATGTGTTATATGGCTGTGATTTGTAGTTAAATGTCTTTTCAATTTTGTTGGACCTGTTGCTATATTTGTAAGTTGATTGCCACAGTCTAGGCATAATTGAATAGAACAACTTGGATTAGCAGTCCATGTAAAACCCATCGATAAGTAACTTTCATTGTAAAGATGGACTTTTTTGTGTCCATTGTTGAACTAGTGCAGTGAAATGACTGACGCAGAAGATTGTAATTCTTCAACATTAACCTTATCAGAATTGTCTGAAGGCCTAGGCCTAGAAAACTCCTCTTTCCTTTCACACCTCTTCTTCAAAAATTGCCACTCTGGACGATCTTTAGAACAGAAAATTTCCCTCCAATTTTCTACGACACTGGTAGTTTGTTCGTTCTTATAAGTCAGTTAGCGGTGCCTTAGGGGAAGTTGGCAGAGGTAATTTGGGTGGGAGAGGCTGATGTCACAGCTCAAGTTGGGCGAATCCATTCAATGCTCGAAAAATGCACTTTATGCTCATCAGCCTATCGTCCTCCCCTCTGTGCAATATAGCGCTCATCATCAGCCTACCATCCTCCCCTTCATGCAATACAGTGCTCAGCAATTATCAAAGGCCTCCTCTTATTTGCGTTGAAAACTGAGAATGGACTCAACCAAATAAACACAGGTCCGACTGTGACTGCACACTGCCATACTGGGCTGGGACACCTCTAACGAGATTGTTCAGTCACCGCCCACCACTGCGAGTGCTAGCATCACGCGTTGTGCGAAGGTCAAAAAGCGATTTTTTTTTTTTAAATCACGATCTCTCGTGGAATCCCCAGCAACGTCTCATGAATCTTTTTTGGACCGGGACTACAGAGCGTTGTGGGAGCTGAATTCTGAAGGAAGGCAGTTTTTTTAAAAACTTCTTTGAGTGCAAGAAGGGCGAGACTGCGCAGGCGTGTGACGTCAACAGGACCACGCAGAGAGTTTAAAAAGGCAGGTTGCTGCCAACGGCTCTCTTTTGGTTCGGGACTACAGAGTGTCGTGGGAACTGAATGCTGAAGGAAGGCAGTTTTTTAAAAAACTTCGAGTGCAAGAAGGGCAAGACTGCGCAGGCGCGTGACGTCAACAGGACTGCGCAGAGAGTTTAAAAAGGAGACCGCCCTATACAGCGGGCAGCGGAGTGAGTGGGAGCAGAGTGTAGGGCTTTGGCTTCAACAGGCTTCAGCGGTAAATGGGAAGAGGCGAGAACTAAGCGCCAACTCTTTTTTTTTCCTCCCCCCCCCCTTCGCGAATCGGCCCAGGCAGACAGTACGAGCTAACGGTTTAAAAAGTTCATCTGTTTGGCAAGGTAAGTGGTGAGTAGACTTATTTTTCCTGTTTCATTCCTGTAGAATTAGATAGCATGCCTGCAGGGTTAGTGCTTTGTTCAGGGTGTCAGATGTGGGAATCCTGGGAGACCTCCAGCCTCCCTGATGGCCACATCTGCACCAGGTGCACCGAGATGCAGCTCCTCAGAGACCGTGTTGGGGATCTGGAGCTGCAGCTTGATAACCTACTGCTTATTAGGAAAAGTGAAGAGGTGATAGACAGGAGCTACAGGGAGGTAGTCATCCCTAGGCTACAGGGGTCAGAAAATTGGGTGACTGCCAGGAGAGGGAAGGGAAATGCCCGGATAGTGGAGAGCACACCTGTGGCTGTCCCTCTCAGCAACAAATATCTTGTTCTAGATGCTATTGAGGGGGATGACCTGACAGGGGACGTCCACGGTGACCGGGTCTCTGGCACTGAGCCTGGCGCTGTTGTGCAGGAGAGAAGGAGGGTGAAGAGAAATGCGGTAGTCGTGGGGGATTCCATAGTCAGGGGAACGGACAGGAGATTCTGTGAGCCTGATAGAGATACCCGCATAGTGTGTTGCCTCCCAGGTGCCAGGGTATGGGATGTCTCGGATCGGGTCCTGAATATTGTAAAGAAGGAGGGTGAGCAGCCAGTTGTCTTGGTACATGTTGGTACCAATAACATAGATAGGACAAAGGAGGAGGTCCTGAAGAGAGATTTCCAGGAGTTAGGAAGGAAGCTGAGAAGCAGGACCTCGAGGGTAGTAATCTCGGGATTGCTACCGATGCCACGTGCTAGCGAGGGCAAGAATAGTCGGATCAGGCAGATGAATGCGTGGCTGAGAGACTGGTGCAGGGGGCAGGGCTTCAGATTCTTAGATAATTGGGATCTTTTCTGGAGGAAGTATGACCTGTTCAAAAAGGGCAGGCTACACCTGAACCCGAAGGGGACCAATGTCCTGGCGGGAAAGTTTAATAGAGCTGTTAGGGAGGGTTTAAACTAATTTGGCAGGGGGATGGGAACCGGAATGACAGAGCGGAGGAAGGGAAAAACAAAAATAAGTCTAAGGTAGTGAGCAGTAAAGATGTCAGGAAAGACAGGCAGGTGATGGGGCAAATTTGTAGCCATTGGGATGAGTTGCAGTGCAATAAAGTTGCAGTGAAATCAAAGCGAAAAGTATCAAATACTGGTCTTAAGGTGTTGTACTTAAATGCACGCAGCATAAGGAATAAGGTGGATGATCTTGTCGTACAGCTACAGATTGGCAGGTATGATATTGTGGCCATCACTGAGACCTGGCTAAAGGATGCACGTCTCTGGGAGCTGAACGTCCAAGGATACATGGTGTATCGGAAGGATAGGAAGGTAGGCAGAGGGGGAGGCATGACTTTATTGGTAAGAAATGATATAAAATCATTAGAAAGAGGTGATATAAGATTGGAAGGTGCAGAATCTTTATGGGTTGAGCTAAGGAATAGCAGGGGTAAAAGGACCCGGATGGCAGTTATTTATAGGCCTCCAAACAGCTGCAGGGATGTGGACTACAAATTACAACTGGAAATAGAAAAGGCTTGTCAGAAGGGTAGTGTTATGATAATTGTGGGGGATTTTAACATGCGAGTGGATTGGGAAAATCAGGTCGGCACTGGATCTCGAGAGAGAGAATTTGTAGAATGTCTGCGAGATGGCTTTTTAGAACAGCTTGTTGTTGAGCCCACTAGGGGATCAGCTGTACTGGATTGGGTATTGTGTAATGAACCGGAGGTGATTAGAGAGATTGTGGTGAATGAACCCTTAGGAGGCAGTGATCATAACATGATTGAGTTCACTGTGAAATTTGGAAAAGAGAAGCCGAAATCTGATGTGGCGGTATTTCAGTGGAGTAAAGGAAATTACAGTGGCATGAGAGAGGAACTGGCCAAAGTTGACTGGAAAGGGACACTGGCGGGAAAGACAGCAGAGCAGCAGTGGCTGGAGTTTATGCGAGAAGTGAGGAAGGTGCAAGACAGGTATATTTCAAAAAAGAAGAAATTTTTGAGTGGAAAAAGGATGCAACTGTGGTTGACAAGAGAAGTCAAAGCCAAAGTTAAAGCAAAGGAGAGGGCATACAAGGAAGCAAAAATTAGTGGGAAGACAGAGGATTGGGAAGTTTTTAAAACCTTACAAAAGGAAACCAAGAAGGTCATTAAGAGGGAAAAGATTAACTATGAAAGGAAGCTAGCAAATAATATCAAAGAGGATACTAAAAGCTTTTTCAAGTATATAAAGAGTAAAAGACAGGTGAGAGTAGATATAGGACCGATAGAAAATGATGCTGGAGAAATTGTAATGGGAGATAAGGAGATGGCAGAGGAACTGAATGAGTATTTTGCATCAGTCTTCACTGAGGAAGACATCAGCAGTATACCGGACACTCAAGGGTGGCAGGGAAGAGAAATGTGCGCAGTCACAATTATGACAGAGAAAGTACTCAGGAAGCTGAATAGTCTAAAGGTAGATAAATCTCCTGGACCAGATGGAATGCACCCGCGTGTTCTGAAGGAAGTAGCTGTGGAGATTGCAGAGGCATTAGCGATGATCTTTCAAAAGTTGATAGATTCTGGCATGGTTCCGGAGGACTGGAAGATTGCAAATGTCACTCCGCTATTTAAGAAGGGAACAAGGAAGCAAAAAGGAAATTATAGACCTATTAGCTTGACATTGGTGGTTGGGAAGTTGATGGAGTCGATTGTCAAGGATGAGATTACAGAGTACCTGGAGGCATATGACAAGATAGGCAGAACTCAGCATGGATTCCTTAAAGGAAAATCCTGCCTGACAAACTTATTACAATTTTTTGAGGAAATTACCAGTAGGCTAGACAAGGGAGATGCAGTAGATGTTGTATATTTGGATTTTCAGAAGGCGTTTGACAAGGTGCCACACATGAGGCTCTTAACAAGATAAGAGCCTGTGGAATTACGGGGAAGTTACGTACGTGGATAGAGCGTTGGCTGATTGGCAGGGAACAGAGAGTGGGAATAAAGGAATCCTATTCTGGTTGGCTGCCGGTTACCAGTGGTGTTCCACAGGGGTCCGTGTTGGGGCCGCTTCTTTTTACATTGTACATCAACGATTTGGATTATGGAATAGATGGCTTTGTGTGCTAAGTTTGCTGACGATATGAAGGTGAAGGGGCCGGTAGTGCTGAGTAAACGGAGAGTCTGCAGAGAGACTTGGATAGATTGGAAGAATGGGCAGAGAAGTGGCAAATGAAGTACAATGTTGGAAAGTGTATGGTTATGCACTTTGGCAGAAAAAATAAACGGGCAGACTATTATTTAAATGGGGAAAGAATTCAAAGTTCTGAGATGCAACGGGACTTGGGAGTCCTCGTACAGGATACTCTTAAAGTTAACCTCCAGGTTAAGTCAGTAATGAAGAAGGCGAATGCAATGTTGGCATTCATTTCTAGAGGAATAGAGTATAGGAGCAGGGATGTAATGTTGAGGCTCTATAAGGCGTTGGTGAGACCTCACTTGGAGCACTGTGGGCAGTTTTGGTCTCCTTATTTAAGAAAGAATGTGCTGACGTTGGAGAGGGTACAGAGAATATTCACTAGAATGATTCCGGGAATGAGAGGGTTAACATATGAGGAACGTTTGTCCGCTGTTGGACTGTATTCCTTGGAGTTTAGAAGAATGAGGGGAGACCTCATAGAAACATTTCGAATGTTCAGAGGCATGGACAGAGTGGATGTGGCAAAGTTGTTTCCATGATGGGGGAGTCTAGTACGAGAGGGCATGACTTAAGGATTGAAGGGCGCCCATTCAGAACAGAAATGCGAAAAAATTTTTTTAATCAGAGGGTGGTGAATCTATGGAATTTGTTGCCACGGGCAGCAGTGGAGGCCAAGTCATTGGGTGTATGTAAAGCAGAGATTGATAGGTATCTGAGTAGCCAGGGCATCAAACGTTATGGTGAAAAGGTGGGGGAGTGGGAGTAAATGGGAGAATGGATCAGCTCATGGCGGAGCAGACTCTATGGGCCGAATGGCCGACTTCTGCTCCTTTGTCTTATGGTCTTATGGTCTTATGAACCCTGGTAGAAAAACCCTAATCTGTTAAATGCAACTTACAGTGCCCAATTTACCCACCAGCCGGCACATCTTTGAGATGTAGCAGGCAACTCGCGTGGTCATGGAGAATGTTTAAACTGCACACAGACAGCATCTGAGGTCAGGATTGAACTGAGGCCTCTGGTGCTGTTTGGCAGTGGTTCAACTAACTGTACCACTATGCTGCTAATATGTCAATTAAGGATTCTCTTCAACAGCTTTCATAATTTGTGTGAATTTGTCATTGAGCATTGATATAGATACAGAACTTCAGTCTACATGTGAGGAAAATTATATGCTGTGCTATGGGTGCCATCTAGTGGCCTTTGCAAAGAAATATTTTGGCTACAAAATTGGCATTGAATTACATGGAATAAACAGCACATCTATTTAATGTTCCGTTTTTAGTTCTATGTTTGTTTTTATATTATGTTTTGGAGCTTACCCCCTCTCAAACTCTAGAACCTGACAAGGTCTCTGGTGCCCAGAATACACCATTTTCTCTTTTGAGTTGTTGCTGTTGGTCATGATATCTCCCTCTCCCAGTGTAGAGTGCCCCCTTGCTTCAAAACTTCCACCATTGTCCCTGTACTTAAAAGGACGACGGTAACATGTCTGAGCAACTGGTGTCCTGTCGCACTCACCTGAATAATAAGCAAATACTTTGAGAGGCTGGTCAGGAACTACATCTGCAACATGCTGCCACCCACACTGGCCCCCTACAATTCACCTACTAACACAACCGGTTGACAGATGACGCAATAGCCACAGCTCTACACACCATCCTTACAGATCTGGAGAAGAGGGATGCTTATGTGAGAATGCTGTTCCTGGACTACAGTTCAGCATTCAACAACATAATTCCCTCCAGGCTCGACAAGAAGCTCAGAGACCTCGGCCTTCACCCTGCCTTGTGCATCTGGGTTCTGGACTTCCTGTCAGATTGCTGGCAGATGGTAAGAGAGGGCTCCCTCACCTCTGCTCCTCTGACCCTCAACACAGGTGCCCCTCAGGGCTGTATACTATCCCCCCTCCTTTACTCTCTGTATACCCATGACTGTATCGCCACCCACAGCTCCAATCTGCTAATTAAATTTGCTGATGACACTACACTGATTGGCCTAATCTCAGGTAATAATGAGGCAATTTAAAGAGAGGAAATCATCACCCTGACACAGTGGTGTCAAGAAAACAACCTCTCCCTCAATGCTGCAAAAACAGAGGAGCTAGTTGTGGACTACAGGAAGAATGAAGGCAGGCTAACCCCGATAGACATCAATGGATCTGGGGTTGAAAGGGTGAACAGTTTTAAGTTCCTCGGCATAAAGTTCCTCTCGTGGTTTGTACATACCAGCTGTGTGGTGAGAAAAGCACAACAGAACCTCTTTCACCTCAGGTGGTTGAAGTTTGGTATAGTCCCCCAAATTCTATGAACTTTCTATAGGGGCACGATTGAGAGCATCCTGACTGGCTGTATCACTACCTGGTATGGGAACTGTACTTCCCTCAATCACTGGTCCCTGCAGAGAGTGGTATGGACAGCCCAGTGCATCTGTAGATGTGAACTTCCCACTATTCAGGACATTTACAAAGACAGGTGCGAAAAAAATGGCCCGGAGGATCATTGGAGACCTGAGTCACCCAACCATAAACTGTTCCAGCTGCTACTATCCAGGAAACGGTACTGCAGCATAAAAGCCAGGACCAACAGGCTCCCGGACAGCTTCTTCCACCAGGTCATCAGACTGATTAATTCATGCTGATACTACTGTATTTCTGTTATATTGACTATCCTGTTGTACATAATATTTATTATAAATTACTATAATTGCACATTGCACATTTGAATGGAGACGTAACAAAGTTTTTACTCCTCGTATTTGAAGGATGTAATAAAGTCAATTCAGAATTCTTGAGTGTGGGCAAGTGGAGGCTAGGCATAAATATTGCTTGTAAAGTGGAGAATGACTGATCCTGATCATCACCTTTATACATTTGTTGTGTTAGCAGTTCCTTTATGTCACCAATAGAATACTCTGTTTTATATAATCTGGAAATTAAACTTGTGTTTGAAGTTTTGAGGGTGACACAGTAGCGTAGTGTTTAGCACAGTGCTTTAAAGTATCCATGACCCAGGTTCAATTCCCACTGCTGTCTGTAAGGAGTTTATATTTTCTTCCCATGACCTCATGGGTTTCTTCCAGGCAGTCCAGTTTCTTCCCACAGTCCAAAGACTAGAACTGTGGGACATAGCCTCAAGATTCATGGGAATGGATTTAGGATGGAGGTGAGGAGGAACTGCTTTTCCCAGAGGGTGGTGAATCTGTGAAATTCTGTGCCCAATGAAGCAGTGAAGGCTACCTCAGTAAATGTATTTAAGACAAGTTTGGATAGATTTTTGCATAATAGGAAAATTGAGGCTAATGGGGAAAAGGCAGGTAGGTGGAGATAAGTCCATGGCCAGATCAGCCATTATCTATTGAATGGCAGGGTCAACTAGCCATGATCTTATTGAATGGCAGGTCAACTTATGTTCTTATGTACCAGTTGATAGGTTAATTAGTCATTATAAATTGTGTCATGGTTAGACTAGGGTTAAATCGGGGATTGCTGGGCAGCACGGCTCGAAGGGCCGGAATGTCTTATTCCGCATTGTATTTCGGTAATTAATCTTTCTTGTTAATGGGATTTTCTTGACCACGTTTTTAAAAATGTATAGAAAACAGCTTGATGACAACTGTTCCTTGGCAGACTGATCCAATTCCATATTATCAAAAAAACTTCATTATTGTTATTTAAAGAATGTTGTAGCTCATGGATCTGAAGATTTAATTGTTTGCTGGATCATGAAATATACTTTTTTTTGGTTTAGTTTGTTTACACTGAATTGGTTATCACCACAATATATCTATGGCAGATGCAATCTCAATGGCTCTTCATCTGGACAATACAAACACTTGTGTCACGATGTTGTTCATTGACGATAGCTCATCAGGGGACTTCCGGTAGCGCTCATGGAGTGAAGTCGCGTTCTTGACTCGCTCCATTACCTCTGAGTTTTTTTTCTCTATGGTCAGCTATACTTTAATTAACCATTAAGGCATCAACTCTTACAATACTTTGAATTAAACTGAATTCTCCGACAACTGGATGATACTTAGATCTGCTATGTCTAAGAACGGGAAAAACGGCAAGGATGGTAAACCTCCGGTTAAACCGAAAGGTACGGATCTCCCCCCGACTGAATCACCGGTGACTTTGAAAGCTATATCGGAGTTAATTCAGAGGGAAATTTCAACCTCTGTTAGGGAGATGATTCGTACGGAAATTGCAGACTCTGTTAAAGACCTGATTCATACGGAAATCTCAACTAATCTCCAGAAAATTGCCGATTCAATTGATAAGATGCAAACATTTATTGCGGAACATCAGTCGGCTATATCTGATCTTCAAAAATTCGCGCAACAAAGTGAGCTTAAGATGGGGAAAATCGAGGAAACAATTAATGTAATGAAGAAGAAACTTGACTTTCTGACTTTTAAAAACTCTGACTTGGAATCTAGAATGCGACGGCAGAATTTACGAATGATTGGGGTGCGGGAAGCTGTGGAATCTAACAACCCCATGAAGTATTTTTCTCAACTTTTAAAAGATGCATTCCCTACTGTATTTCCTGACCAACCACCGCTACTGGATCGTGTTCACAGAATCCCATCATACTCGTCTAGGTCAGATAGACCTAGGCATGTTATCTTACGTTTTCATTACTTTCAAGACAAGGAGAGACTGTTTCGATTCGCTCGATCTAAAGGTTTCATCGATTTTTCGGATCTTAGGTTCCGATTCGTGGAAGATTTCAGTAAACCAATCTGGGACCAACGGGTTCGCTACAGATCTGTGATGTCGGAATTCTATAAGATGGATTTAAGACCAGCGTTGCTGTACCCTGCACGTCTAAGGATTCGCATGTCAGATGGAGTCCTTCGTTTTTTTGATTCTCCATCGGATGCCCAGAGTTATCTGGATCAACTTTCACCTTCAACATCTTAATTGCTATTTTTTTTTAATTATCTCCGTTGATCGGAGGCTGTGAATTGGTTGGTTTTAACTTTTTCGTGCCCTATTTGGGCAGAAAAGTTTATTTTTGATTTCTTAATATGGTTGCTAAACTTTCTTTTCAACTGCGTCATTTCTTTCTTTTCCCAGGGGATTCTGGGTGGTTACTTCCTTTTTGTCATCTTACGTATTTCCTGTGTGGCCTTAAATTTTGTAGTTTTTTAAAAAATTTTATTCTGTTTTGCTTTTTATAACCACTTTATGTCAATAATCTTATTTTTTCTTGTTGCTGTGTTTATTCATGGGTTTGGGGTTTATTGTGGTTTTTTTTAAATATATATTTTCTGGCTTTTGTTCTGTTGTGTGTGTATTTTAATTGAGCTACCTTTTTTTTACTTTTTTACTGTTTTACAATTAGCTGATCTTTTTCATATTTATACCTTTTTTTTTAGGGAGCGTATACCGGAAGTCATGGGGGTAGTTTTAGCGCTTGTTTCTTTCGGGCGGGTCTGCTTTAGATTTTGCCTTGGGGTCTTGGGGCGGGGGTGGTGGGAGGGGCTTCACGTTTTAGTTTGTTTCTCTTTGGGCTATATACATTATTGAAGTACTGGTTGCGTCCTTTTTCCCGGTATCTTTCGTATGTTCTGTTTCCTCTCCGGGTTTGTGGGTCGCGCCTATCGTCAATCCTCCTTGTTGTGGGTTGACTTTAGGATTTATGGAGTCTATTATTAATTTTGTCTCCTGGAATACTAACGGTCTTAATCATCCTATTAAAAGGAAAAAAAGTTTTTAAAGTGTTCCGGAGACTTAAAGCACAAATTTTATTTTTACAAGAGACCCATGTACGGAGGGGGGACAGACTACGTTTTTTCAAATTCTGGAAGGGACAACAATTTCATTCGAACTCCAATGCTAAGATTCGAGGCGTCTCTATTTTTATTGATTCCTCAGTTACTTTTATACAACAGGATATTATTTCTGATCCGAATGGTAGATTTTTATTGGTTAGTGGTTTACTATTTAATAAAAAAGTAGTTTTGGTTAATGTTTATGCTCCTAATATGGATTGTCTGGAATTTTATAAATCATTGTTTAATCAGTTTCCGAATTTGAACGAGTTTTCATTGATCTGGGGCGGAGATCTTAATACCTGTTTGTCTCCAGCTTTGGACCGTTCGGCTCCTTTACGGACCTTACCTAATAAATCTGCAAATTTGATTAATTTTTTCCTTTCTGATTCTGGGTCGACGGACATTTGGCGTTTTCTGCATCCTCAGGAAAAAGATTTTTCCTTCTTTTCACATGTTCATCATTCCTATTCAAGAATTGATTATTTTTTTTATTGATTCTCGTCTTATTCCTTCAGTGATTAAATGTGATTATGATTCTTTCACCATTTCGGATCATGCTCCACTTAAGCTTTCTATTAAAATTATGGCCAATATACCAAATAATAGACAATGGCGTTTTAATTCGCTGTTGCTTCAGGACTCGGACTTTGTTAATTTTATGAATGAACAGATTGAGCTTTTTTTTACAATTAACCATACAGAAGATATTTCGGTTAACACTCTTTGGGACACTTTTAAAGCCTATATTCGGGGTCAGATTATTTCGTATTCTGCTGCTTTGAGGAAGAAACAGAAGCAGGAGGAGATGGCAATTGTGGACAAGATTAAAGAAATTGATAAGAAATATGTTATGGCTCCTTCTGAGGAGTTATACAAACAAAGAACTGAACTTTAAATGGAACGCAGTTTACTACTCTCGTCCTCGATTGTAAACCAATTAAAGAAAACAAGAAGTGACTTTTATGTTCACAGTGACAAAATTGGCAAGCTGCTGGCTAATCAATTGAAATCTAATTATGTTAAATCTCAAATCAATCAGATTTATAACCAAAATGATCGATTGATACTGGATCATGTGGGGATTAATCAAACCTTTTGTGATTTTTATTCTTCTTTATATCAATCAGACTCTCCTCGAGATTCTAAATATATGAATTATTTTTTAGATAAGTTAGACTTCCCTCAGATTTCACAGGATATGTCTTTTTTATTAGATACTTCCATTACAATGGATGAGATTAAGAATGTTATTTTTTCTATGAATCTGGGGAAAGCTCCTGGCCCGGATGGGTTTACCGTTGAATTTTATAAATGTTTTGCTTCTTTATTGATTCCTTGGCTCTGTAGGGTTTTTGAGGCTTCTCTGAAACTTGGTAAACTTCCTGAATCTTTTAATAGAGCATCAATTTCTCTAATACTAAAGAAGGATAAAGACCCTGCTTAATGTGCATCTTATAGACCAATATCTTTATTAAATGTTGATTCTAAAGTTTTTTCTAAGTTATTAGCAAATAGACTAGAAAAAGTACTTCCTTCTATTATTTCGGAAGACCAAACGGGTTTTATTAAAGGTCGTTACTCTTTTTATAATATTCGTACATTGTTAAATATCGTTTATACTCCCTCACAAAATGTTCCTGAGTGTGTTATTTCTTTAGATGCCGAGAAAGCTTTTGATAGAGTAGAATGGCCTTATTTATTTAAGGTGCTTGAAATGTTTAATTTTAGCTTGAAATTTAAATCCTGGATTAAACTGTTATATCATTCCCCTGTAGCCTCGGTTCGTACTAACTCTTTAAACTCACCTTTTTTTCCTCTCTTTCGTGGTACTCGACAAGGCTGTCCTCTTAGTCCCCTATTATTTGATATTGCATTAGAACCTCTTGCAATTGCTATTCGAGAATCTTCAAATATTACTGGGATAACTCGGGGATTAAAGTCCCATAAATTATCACTCTATGCTGATGATTTACTTTTATATATTTCTAATCCTGAGAAATCCATTCCTGCTGTTTTAGAGTTATTAGCACAATTTAGTTTTTTCTCAGGTTATAAATTAAATCTTAGTAAGAGTGAACTTTTTCCGATTAATAAACATCTTCCCTTATATTATAAATTTCCATTTAAATTGATTAATAATTATTTTTCATATCTTGGGATTAAAATTACTTGTAAATACAAAGATTTATTTAAGACTAACTTTTTACCATTAATAGACCATATTACTCAACTTTCATCTAAATGGTTTCCCTTATATTTAACTTTGATTGGTCGTATTAATGCAGTTAAGATGTTTTTTTTGCCAAAATTTTTATATGTGTTTCAGGCATTACCAATTTTCGTTCCAAAATCTTTCTTTGATAAAGTTGACTCTAAAATTTCTTCATTTATTTGGCAGTATAAGAATCCGAGACTGGGTAAAATACATTTACAGAAAGCTAAGAGAGATGGAGGTTTAGCATTACCTAACTTTAGATTCTATTATTGGGCTATTAATATTCGACATATGAAATTTTGGTTACTTGACCAGGACATACTATCTATTCCTAAATGGGTAGCATTGGAATTACAATCTGTTCAGGGTTATACACTTGGCTCTATTTTAGGCTCCTCTCTCCCTTTTGATTTGAAACGCCTTAAGCAGGTCTCTAACCCGGTAGTTAAATATGCTTTGCGCATTTGGTTTCAATTCAGAAAATTTTTTGATCTTAATCAATTCGGGTTAGCGATTCCTATTTTAGGTAACATATTTTTTCCTCCCTCTTTTACGGATCGCGCTTTTCAAACTTGGAAGACTAAGGGTATTTTACGGTTTTTGGATTTATTTTTAGATGGTTCCCTTATGTCTTTTGAACAATTATCTAATAAATATAACTTATCAAGAATACATTTTTTTAGATATTTACAAGTTAGAAATTTCCTAAGTACTATACTTTCTTCCTTTCCAATGCTTCCTCCTACATATATTTTAGATTTGATAATTAACCTCAATCCATGTCAGAAAGGTGCATCGGCTATGATTTATAATATTATTATGAAACTTAGGAAAGCTCCATTTGATAAGATTAGGGTAGATTGGGAACAGGAATTGGGGCTTACCATTTCTGTGGATGATTGGGGGCAGATTTTACAATTAGTTAATACTTCCTCTATTTGTGCTAAACATTCCCTAATTCAATTTAAAGTGGTTCATAGAGCACATATGTCCAAAGATAAGTTAGCGCGTTTTTACTCGCATATTAATCCTTTCTGTGATAGATGTTCGGGGCAGATAGCCTCTTTAACTCATATGTTTTGGTCTTGCCCTACTTTGGAAACTTTTTGGAGAGATATTTTTAATATTATTTCTAAGGTAATAAATATAGATATCTCTCCTCACCCTATTACTGCTATCTTTGGACTACCTAAAATTTCTAGTAATCTTTCCCCTTCAGCCCGTAGAATGATTGCATTTCTTACTTTAATGGCGAAAAGATGTATTTTACAACATTGGAAAGAGCTTAATGCTCCAACTACCTTTTTTTGGTTTTCTCAGACGATTTTATGTTTGAATTTGGAGAAAATTAGAAGTAACCTTTATGATTCTTCATTTAAATTTGAACAGATTTGGGGACCTTTTATTCGATATTTTCATTTAATGTAATATTTACCCTTATTGTTTTTTTTCACTGTTTTTAATGGAGGTCGGGATTGAGGACGTGATTTTAAGTTTAACTCTGTTTGGTTTCAAGTTAGCCCATTGCTTTGCCTTGCTTTTAGTTAGTTGCATGGTGGGTTTTTTTGGGGGTTTTTTTTTCTTTTTTTCCATTGATATATATAAAATTTAGTATACTATTATGTTATCTTGGTTTCTTATGTTTAAATTACATTGTTTGTAGTATTTTTTTTGGTATTGATACCTTTTGGAATTTTATTATACTTTAACATTGTATTAATGTTTATATGGCTTACCTTTTTTGTATACTTACTCAATAAAAAGATTTAAAAAGAAAGAAAGACGATAGCTCATCATCACTGACTATAGCTCGCCATCATTCCCACAGTCCTGATTGAAAAGCTATAGAATCTGGGCGTCTGTATCTCCTTCTGCAATTGGATCCTGCACTTCCTAACCAGAAGACCACAATCTGTGCAGATTGGTAATGATACCACCTCCTCGCTGGTGATCAACACTGGTGCACCTCAAGGATTGTGCTCAACTCACAGCTCTACTCTCTCTATAGCCATGACTATGTGGCTAGGCATACCTCAAATGCCATCTGTAAATTTGCTAATGATACAACCATTGTTGGCAGAATCTCAGATGGAATTAGGGGGTGTACAGGAACAAGATACTGTATACCAGCTGGTTGAGTGGGGCCGCAGCAATAACCTTGCACTCTACATCAGTAAGACCAAAGAGCTGGTTGCGGACTTCAGAAAGGGTAAGACGAGGGAACACGAACTGATCCTCGTAGAGGGATCAGAAGTGGAGAGAGTGAGCAGTTTCAAGTTCCTGGGTGTAAAGGTCACTGAGGGTCCCAACATGTTGATATAGCCGTAAAGAAGGCAAGGCAACAGCTATATTTCATTAAGAGTTTGAAGAAATTTGGTTTTTCACTTAAAGCACCAGAAACCTTCTATAAGTGTACCATGGAGAGCAATCTGACAGTCAGCCAGGATCAGGGAGGCTAAAGACAGGTACAGGAGGAAGCTTGTGTGGAAACTCCCGCAGAACAACATGAGAGGTCTGGAGGGGGATGAGGACCATCACTGGGTTCCGGCAAACTAGCAACAGAGGAGCTGAAGGCAGTGTGGACAGGGCCAATGAACTTAACCTGTTCTTTAACAAACTTGACATTGTGGCCTCTGCCCATCCCCCACATGAGCCATCTGTTGTCGGCCCCCAACCAACACATATTCCACTCTCCCCTCCTACCCCTCCTCACAGTCCCCCACCCTGCTGTCATGACTATACCCCTTCCCCACATGAAACTACCATGGTGGGCTTCACAGCTGAACAGGTGAGAAGACAGCTGAAACGTCTCAACCCAAGCAAGGCTGCAGGACTGGATGGTGTCAGTACCAGGGTGCTCAAAGCCTGTGCCCCTCAGCTATGTGGAGTACTTTGCCATGTATTCAACCTGAGCCTGAGGCTCCGGAGGGTTCCTGTACTGTGGAAGATGTTCTACCTCGTCCCTGTGCTGAAGGCACCGCGCCCCAGCGGCCTCAATGACTACAGACCGGTTGCATTGACCTCCCACATCATGAAGACCCTGGAGAGACTTGTTCTGGAGCTGCTCCAGCCTGTGGTCAGGCCACACTTAGATCCTCTCCAGTTTGCCTACCAGCCCTGAGTAGGAGTTGAGGATGCCATCGTCTTCCTGCTGAACCGTGTCTACACCCACCTGGACAAGCCAGCGAGCCCTGTGAGGGTCATGTTTTTTGACTTCTCCAGTGCGTTCAACACCATCTGCCCTGCTCTGCTGGGGGAGAAGCTGACAGCGATGCAGGTGGATGCTTCCCTGGTATCACGGATTCTTGACTACCTGACTGGCAGACCACAGTACGTATGCTTGCAACACTCTGTGTCCGACAGAGTGATCAGCAGCATTGGGGCTCGACAGGGGACTGTCTTGTCTCCCTTTCTCTTCACCATTTACACCTTGGACTTCAACTACTGCACAGAGTCTTGTCATCTTCAGAAGTTTTCGGATGACTCTGCCATAGTTGGATGCATCAGCAAGGGAGATGAGGCTGAGTACAGGGCTATGGTAGGAAACTTTGTCTCATGGTGTGAGCAGAATTTTCTGCAGCTTAATGTGAAAAAGACTAAGGAGCTGGTGGTAGACCTGAGGAGAGCTAAGGTACCAGTGACCCCTGTTTCCATCTAGGGGGTTAGTTTGGACATGGTGGGGGATTACAAATACCTGGGGATACGAATTGACAATAAACTGGACTGGTCAAAGAACACTGAGGCTGTCTACAAGAAGGGTCAGAGCCGTCTCTATTTCCTGAGGAGACGGAGATCCTTTAACATCTGCTGGATGATGCTGAGGATATCCTACGAGTCTGTGGTGGCCAGTGCTATCATGTTTGCTGTTGTGTGCTGGGGCAGCAGGCTGAGGGTAGCAGACACCAACAGAATCAACAAACTCATTCGTAAGGCCAGTGATGTTGTGGGGATGGAACTGGACTCTCTGACGGTGGTGTCTGAAAAGAGGATGCTGTCCAAGTTGCATGCCATCTTGGTCAATGTCTCCCATCCACTACATAATGTACTGGGCGGGCACAGGAGTACATTCAGCCAGAGACTCATTCCTCCGAGATGCAGCACAGAGCGTCATAGGAAGTCATTCCTGCCTGTGGCCATCAAACTTTACAACTCCTCCCTTGGAGGGTCAGACACCCTGAGCCAATAGGCTGGTCCTAAACTTATTTCATAATTTACTGGCATAATTGACATATTACTATTTAACTAATTATCATTCTATTACTATTTATTATTTATGGTGCAACTGTAACGAAAACCAATTTCCCCCAGGATCAATAAAGTATGACTATGACTATGCATCACTGTCTGGTATTTGGGCGGTGGGGGAGGGGCTACTGCACGGGATCGAGAAAAAACTACATGTTGTAAAATTAATCAGCTCTATGTTGGGTACTAGCCCCCATAGTTTCCAAGACATCTTCAAGGAGTGGTGTCGCAGAAAGTTAATATCCATTATTAAGGACCCCTATCACCCAAAGACATGCCCTCTTCTCATTGTTACCATCAGGAGGGAGGTATGGAAACCTGAAGGGCCTACCCTCAGTGATTCAGGAACAGCTTCTTTCCTGCTGCCATCTGATTCATAAATGGCCATTGAACGCATGAACCCTACCTCACATTTTTATTACTTTTTTTTTGCATTATTTTAGATTTAACTTTATTATACATATATACTTACCATAATTGATTTACTTATTATTTTTTCTCTGTATTGTCATGTATTGTAATGTACTGCTGCCGCTAAGGTAACAAATTTCATGACATATGCTGGTAATGTTTCAAAGGTTTCAAACGTACAATTAATGTCAGAGAAATGTATACAATATACATTCTGAAATACTTTTTCTTCACAACCATCCACGATGTTATACCTGATTCTGATTCTGAATGTGTTACATGATGCCATCTAGTGGTCTGGAGCATGTTACTTAAATTGTATAATTATCCACTTCAACATATTATCCACTTCAACTAGGCCCAGCCTAGTGAATGTAAAATCAGCTCATAAGTGTTTGAATGTAAAGTTTAAAATTTTCTTTCAGCCTAGAATAGCAATTTCAATGATGTAATAAAGCTTTATATTGCAATGATAGCAAATTTATCTTTCATCACCCTTCTAAAGCTCTAAATCTTGCAAAGAGATTTAGGCCAGTTAGAAGAGTGGGCTGAAAGATGGTAGATGGAGTTTAATGCTGAAAAATGTGAGGTGCTACATTTTGGTAGGACTAATCAAAATAGGACATGCATGGTAAATGGTAGGGCATTGAAGAATGCAGTAGAACAGAGTGATCTAGGAATAATAGTGCATAATTCCCTGAAGGTGGAATCTCATGTGGATAGGGTGGTGAAGAAAACTTTTGGGATGCTGGCCTTTATAAATCAGAGCATTGAGTATAGGAGTTGGGATGTAATGTTGAAATAGTACAAGGCATTGGTAAGGCCCAATTTGGAGTATTGTGTACAGTTCTGGTCACCGAATTATAGGAAAGATGTCAACAAAATTGAGAGAATACAGAGAAGATTTACTAGAATGTTAACACGAGGAAATCTGCAGATGCTGGAAATTCAAGCAACACATGTAAAAGTTGCTGGTGAACGCAGCAGGCCAGGCAGCATCTCTAGGAAGAGGTACAGTCGATGTTTCGGGCCAAGACCCTTTGTCAGGACTAACTGAAAGAAGAGTTAGTAAGAGATTCGAGAGGGGGAGGGGGAGATCCAAAATGATAGGAGAAGACAGGAGGGGGAGGGATGGAGCTTCAGAGTCAGGCCAGAACTAGAACGTTACCTGGGTTTCATCTCCTAAGTTACAGAGAAACGTTGAACAAGTTGGGTCTTTATTCTTTGGAGCATAGAAGGTTAAGGGTTGACTTAATAGAGGTATTTAAAATTATGAAGGAGAGAGATGGAGTTGACGTTTTCCCATTGAGAATGGGCGAGATTCAAACAAGAGGACATGAGTTGAGAGTTAAAGGGCAAAAGTTTAGGGCTAACATGAGGGGGAACTTTACTCAGAGAGTGGTAGCTGTGTGGAACGAGCTTCCAGCAGAAGTGGTTGAGGCAGGTTCGATGTTGTCATTTAAAGTTAAATTGGATAGGTATATGGACAGGAAAGGAATGGAGGGTTATGGGCTGAGTGCAGGTCGGTGGGACTAGGTGAGAGTAAGAATTTGGCACAGAAGTTTCCGTGCTGTAATTGTTATATGGTGATATGGTTAAAGGACAGGCAGATCTTATTAAAGACAATGAAGCTGAAAAAATTGCACAACCTAAGAGATGACAAGAAACATTGTACACTTAGCAACTCATCAATATAAGCAAATATGCAATTACATGAACACAAGCCACCTACTGTGCTGTGCTCTTTGCAGCAGCTTCAGAGTCAGGCCAGAACTAGAATAGATAGTGGATTCCAGTTAATTGGGCCATCAGTTAATTAGGGCAGCTGTTTATTTGGGACAAGTTTTAAAGAACAAAATCTAATCGAGAAAATTGCCAGGCTTCCCATTGTTTATCTGGGACATTATGCTGCTTCATTGGGGCGGGAGACTTGCTGAACATGTTCTAGTGTCAGTCATGCACACTTGAGTGGTCATTAGATGCTACACCATGCTTAGAGTGAATAGCTTTTAAATAGTACCACTTGTGTGTATTTGTGTTCATAAAGCAGTGACCTTTGTCAACAATAGTTGGCAAGAAATAAGCAGTAAGGCAATTGGAACTGTGAAACTGCTCACTGCGGTTTCAAGCATTCAGGCATGGAGATGCCAGAAACGGCTGGAATGAACATGAAATGATTTCACTACTTCAGAATGTCAGGAACTACAAGGAATTTGAAGGTATTGATAGTTATCTTGAATGCTACAATGAAAATGAGGATTTGCAGGATGTAATCATTGATAGTTATGTGAAGGCAGTTTGTTGTCTACATTGTGTCTGTGCAATTTTGTTCATTGCGTGCACTGCATGAACTCCTCCATCGGTAACTTTTAGGAACTAATATGCAATTTTATAGTACCTTACAGATAGTGGTAGTGTTCTAATTCTGTATTTCATTTAAATACATATTTTGTTAATCAGTTTGTCTTTTTTTAATACCTTTTTAACTATTTCCATGAGACTTGGGCTAATTGGAGCAACAACTTAATTGGTGAAAATGTACTGGTCTGGATGTGTCACAATTAGCTGAATCCACTTTATTTTAGCAGTAAGGACAAAAGGAAATTTCATGCTACAAATAACACTTTTTTCCCCCTCTGGTTTGAAGTTGGCAAAGGTTGATCTCAGCAAAACTATTGATAGAAAGAATATCTGCATCAAATAAAGTGCTGTCATACCAGTTTGATATTGATGAACACCGGTTTTTACTGACTGAAGCTCATCTCTATTCCATTGCTGCTAGTAACTATTATTTATATTCTGCTGGATGAGCTGCTCTCTACATCCATTTATTAATTGCATACTGAGCGAATCAGAAATTCATCTTTCTTAGCTCTATAACTTGGTAGTTGAGATACAAGTCAACTCCAGTTACTGGTCTGAGATTGAATTTCCATGCTGTTTTCCAATTCCTAAAGAACAATGCCTTTTTAACCAACATACAAGTAATTTTGAAAGAAAGTGACCTGCACAAGGAATACAAAGATGTTGTTTTGATAGGATGAAAATGTGATGTGCTAATGAAGCCCAACTCGTTTAAATATGTGGTTTACTTCAGAATTTGGAGCCTCATTGATAATCAAAATTTGAACTTTCTGGAGGTGCTGAAACCTGTATGTTAAACTTGAGCAATCTGTTTATAACTTTAGCAACGAAGTCTATTGAAGGCATGGATTGAACTAGCTACACATATTGTCAATTTCTGGAAATTTTGTGCAAAGCCACCAATAGTGACCATTCTGTGATGTTCTTGAGAGGGTAGTATTAAGTCACTTATTGAACTACTGTAGTCTGTATTGAAGCTAAACCTCTTGTGCTGTTTGGTTTCAGGATCTTGACCCAGTATTTATGATATATTTTTATACACTTGGCAAATGTCTGATTTGGAGGGCCATTTGACAGATAGTGGAATTTCCGTGCTGTGGGCCTTGTAGTCTGGGGTTTTATGGCGCTGTCAGCAAAGTCTTGATGTCTTGCTGCACTACAGCATGTAGATATTGTAGCGAAGGTGCACTTTCTAAGCAGTATTTTAACATTCACTCTATTTTAACGTAACAGCACTCAGTCTCTGCCTTTTGGCTGGATTGCTAATCATATGCATTGCTTTTCTAGGATAGTGGGCAGTTTCTTAAGTCTTGAATTTGCACTCATAGAGGCAAGTGAGGATTATTTCTTCACGTACACTGCTAGATTGTCCCTTAAGTATTAGGAAAGGTGTGAGGGGCCAAAAGGCAAATCATTTGCCATGATAAAGAGCTTCTGACTACTCTTCTGGTTGCAATATTTCTGTGGTCTACATAGTTAAGTTTTTTTGTCTACTGTGACTTCTGGAATTTGATACAGGTAGTATTGCTGAATGTTCGGAGAAGAATGTTCTGTTGAATCTGATCCAACAATTGCATTGAGCTGACTGTGTGAGAATGACAGGTTTCCTCCGCAGAAGGAGATTTACGAATCGTGTAGACACTTCATTAGTTTTCTGGTTACCATTATTTAATTTAAATTCAATTTCATAGTTGATGATGGGAAATGTTCAGAATCTCTCTAATTAGAGATGGTCAATGTCCTTTACTTGTATGGGCCAAATGTAATTGCTGTACAATATACTGAGCTCAAATATTTCCATTAATTTGTGCATACAAGCATACTTTGCTTCATTTTCTGAGAGTTTTATATTGACCAATTATCATATAATCCCACCTAATTTTTATGATGGTGGTGGTGGTTCGTTCCTGCTCTCCTCCTAATCCACTGGGATCCTAGTGCCTGTAGTTCTCAAAAACGTGTTAACTTCACTGCAGTAGTTATCATTCTACTGTGTAACATCTTAAAATGAATTAAAATTATGTTTGGATGATTAATGTGAATAGCATCCAGTGGTCCAAAAGATTTGCTCATCCAGCACAACTAATGGCTTAGGTGTGCAGGCTTAACAGAATTCGACTGTACCTTGCTTCTCTGTGCAGTTATCTCAGTCTCTTACTGAATTGTGCAAATGAAAAAACTGGGGTAGGGGAACCCTTCTTAAAAGCTTTTTTTTCCTGTCTTTGTCAATGAAGGTAAGGTGACCAGATATTTTTTTTAAGCTTGCGTGTTGCAAATTCATGAATTTTGGCTGGGGCATAATTCTGTTGAAGTGTATCATTCCCAATTCATAATCTTATAGCCATGTTGTTCCTTTATTTTCTACATGTACAGGAGGAGCTCTTGTTTAAAGAAATATTCTTTATTTATTGGAAAGTATGTAATTCAGTTACTCTTTTGCCTTATTAGGTTTTTTGTTGGAGATCATCAAACTGCTTATTTAAACAGTGTCGTTGGGCATATGGGCGACAGGTTTTCATGTCTGACATTGCTTTGAGCAAGAATGGGATGATTTTTGTTACACAAGATGGAGACGGGTTTACAGGAAGCTGGGCTGTATCAAGAATGAAGAATTTGGAAAAGAAAGGTAAAAATTTCAATCTTGTTTGAAATAATTTTTTTGGATTAAAGTTTAACATTACAGCAGAATTAGTTGAGCATGCTTTTGAGTTGTTTATTATAGCTTTAGCACTTCATAAGTTAATTTGAGCTATATATGTGGTATGTTTTCTTTAACACACCAAGTGATGGTATCTATGATTGCTAATCTTTAAATAGAAATTCTGCCTGAAAATGTTCAAGTGAATATTTTGTCCTAATTTTAGTCTCTTAGCCTGCTATTTTTCCTAGTCTGTTTTACTCACTGAAACAATAGAACTCTTAACTAGCTTTTGGCATTTAAATATCTGGATTTCAAAACCGCATTTCATTTTCTGGGAAAAGGCTGAATCAGCCTACTAGAGCCAAAATTGGAATGTTAGCTTAAGGCAGACTTTCCTCTCTAATGCCTGAATGTGAAAATTGGCAGGTATAACTGCTTATTGTAGACCCAAGTTCAAGTTGCTTGTGATTTTCCATTCATTAATTTTAACAGCTAGATTATCAAGGATGTATTATGTTTCAATTTTGAGTATGTACTTTTACCTTGCTGAGGTCTTGCACCTGATAGTGCGTTGATGTGACAAGGTTTATATTTAATGTTTTTGTTTGTTAAAATTGAGCTCTAGAAAGTATAAGTGCTAAATGTATAAGTAATACTTTCTTTAAATGGGCCATGAATGCTTCTACACAGAAATACATTTTAATATTTCAAATGTTTGGAAGTGTTGACTTGTGTGAATTTACAGTTACTCAGAAGTTGTTAATTATTTGTCTGCATTTGTTAACATTTTAATTCAGTATGATTCCATATTGCCATGCCATTTTCCAGCTCGCTTCTAAATTGTTCCATATGGTGGTGCAACAAAGGAACTTATCTACAAAGTTTAATTTGATATTTTGCATTACTGGGTTGATTACCCATGTGATCATAGCTGTAGAGATGTTTTTCTTTGAAAGGCAAAAACAGCACAAGCTGGAAATCTGAAATAAAAAGAGAAAATGCTGGAAATACTCAGCACAACAGGCAGTATTTGTAGCAAACATCATTAATGTTTCAGGCTGATGACTTTTCATCACTTGTTTATCTTGTGGTTAGAGATGGAAAGGATTAAAGAGAAGAGGTTGTTTGATTTTGGTTTCAAAAATATTGATTTAAAACACGGATTTTGTATTTTGATTACGTTATGTCCAAATTATTTAGAAATTTGTATCAGACTCATCAGATGCTGACGAGAAGACATACAGCTGCAAGATTAGCTGCTTGAGTGATGTCACAAAACAAGCAACCTTGCATTCAATATCAGCAGAACAGCCGTGTATGTAGTGAAATTTGTTGTTTTGCAGCAGCAGTACAGTGCAGACATAAAATTGCTATATATTACAAAACAAATAAACAGTACAAAAGAAAGGAGTAAGGAGTTCATGCACCGTTTAAAACTCTGATAGAGGGATAGAAGCAGTTTCTGAATCATTGAGGGTGGGTCTTCAGGTTCCTGTGCGCCGCTTTGATGGTAGTATCGTGAAGAGGGTATGTGCCAGATGGTGAGGGTCCTTACTGATGGTTCTCACCTTGAGGCACCACCTCTTGAAGATTTCCTCAATGCTGGGGAGGATCGTGCCCATGGTGAACTAGCAGAATCTACAACCCTCTGCAGCCTCTTGCAATCCTGTGCAGTAAGCCTCCATACCAGACTGAAAGGCCACCAGTCAGAATGCTCTCCACATTACATCTATTAAAATGTGCTAGAGTCTTTGGTGACATACCAAACCTCCTCACACCTCTAATGAAATAAAGCTGCTGACATACCATCTGCATAATTGCATCAATGTTTTGGACCTAGAACAGCTTGTTCAGGTGTTGACACCCAGGAACTTGAAGCTGCTCACATTTTCCACTCCTCAATGAGGACTGGAGTGTGTTTTCCAGCTGCCCCTTCCTGCAGTTCACAATCTCACAGCAAGGCAGTGACAATAAACCTGATTCTGGTGGATTATTTTGTTGCTTGTCTCTCACTCATATAATCTCATATTTCTCACTTGTGGAGCAGAATTCTATCAATTAAAGTGCAATCTTTAGAGAATGCCATTTTACTGTGATCAAAAATGTTCCTATGTTCACACACCACAAAATAATTCCTGCAATGACTTTGCAAAATTTGCTCAATATGCATTTCAAATTTGTTTTTCAATGCAGGAGGAAGCTGTGCAAAATCTGATTACCCAAGGTGTATCTTGTTTGGATTTTAGTCTTATTAAAAAGTGTAATATGGCTTAAATTTGTTTTCCCTCTTTTTTTACTAGATGAATACTCCTGTATTCTTCAGAATCCTATGGATCAAATAAGTAACACTGCGGAATTGGGTAGCAGCTTGTATGAAAGGATAAAACTTGAGAAACTTCCATGTGTTCATCGTGCTGTTTCTGTTGCCACTGATTCAAATGGACGCACCTTTGCTATTTTACAGTCTGATCCTAAAACTAGGTAACTTATTTTTACTTTGTGCCAAGAGTCCGTGAATAATTTTCATTTGCCTAGCAGGACAAATGACACAGGAAAAGGAAGCCCCTTCTGTCTGTGGCCCTTTCCCTGTCAAATAGCCAATTAGATCACGTGCATTCTAATTACTGACTTTCAGCGTAGTTAATGTTATTGTGGTAAGAGGATATTGTTTTCCAAATCAACTGTCTTTCTCAAAGTCACAATTGATGTACTACTTTTGTCAGAAATGCAGATGTAGTGTGGTAAGAAATCAATGCGTATACGAGCAGGAGTTTGATCTGAAGTCTGTTCAGCTATTCTATTTAACATGCCTGATCTATGACTCAGCTGCCTTCAATTTACATTATTTTCCTATTAAAAATACATTATTTTCCTATTAAAATGTCACTTAATTTAGTCCTCTATTAACCAGCATAAAAGTGATGAAAGATCACCTTAAATGATTTAAAGCCACAATATGATCACTAATACTCATTTTTGAAGTGATCATTCCACTCCTGACTTCATTAATGTTTTAGTTGGTTTATGGGCAAAACAGCTAGATTATAAATTAGACTTAAGCAACATTTGACTAAATTCTTATGTGAACAAGCCTTACTAAAATTAAGGTAAAATGTAGACCAGGCAATAAAATATTCACCATTTGTCTGGATGAGTACAGCTCCATAAATGTATAAGCTTGGCAAATAATAGAGAAACAAAATTTTTTGTTTGGTGATTTTTCAATCATGAGTTTACTGAGGCATTTGAGTGCACTGTAGAAATTCACCAAGGCTTTCTCATCAGCTCTTTTTAAACCTGTGACCTCTACCTACCTGTGAGAAAGATGAAGGCGGCTGGGTAGCTGGTGCACAGCAATACCAATACCTGCAAACGTGCTTCAGATCCTGAAACTATATTGCCAGTATTTCAGCATTACTGAACCATTAATCCCGAAACATTTTACCTTTACCATGTGGATTGAAATGGTATATGAAAGTGGTTTGTTTGCTGTATGCAGTCGTGATGGGCAATAAATCTTGGCTTTGCCAGTGATGACTACATCCCAAGAATATAATTTTAAAAAAAAACATGCCTAACAAAATCTATCAAATGGGAGGTGATTGAGAAAACAAAGGCAGCATGAATATTTGTATTTTAAGCTGAGTTATTGTGGTATGAAATGAACTAAAAAGCTGGTGGATGTAGGGTCAATAGAAACGTTAAGTTACTTTTTTAAATACTTGGCAAACAATGCTGGGGGAGTAGGCAAGGGTTTTGTTGCACACCTTTGTCATAAAAACTGACGAACATAGTGAGGCAAATGTTGCTGCCAATGCTGTATGACCATGATGTGCATATTTTTGAAAGCAGTATATAATATTTAGTAGAGAAAGTCTTCAGGCAAAAAATACAATGAAACTGATGATCCACGACTGCTTATTCTGAGCCTTCAATGATTTGGGATTTGACTCACTCATTAGATCTGTATATGAGTCTGGGATGTCGAGTACAGGTGTGGAGTACATGAAAGAGGCTGAAGCCGAGGTGAGATGCAGGGAACAAGCTGAAGCTTACTAGGTTCTATTTCCACTGCATTTATACACATTGTGTTTATTGACAGATTTATTTTCTATTGTATAACCAAGTATAATAGGAAATAGGAGTAATGATAGTTTAATAACATCAAGTCATAGTAATAATAACTTTTTCACCTAATAGTTGGGGGGGGGGTGGCGGGGGAACTGCTGGTCTGGCCCTACCAATGTCCTGAGAGTACCAGGTTACTGGAGTATTACTGCATATGGTATTTCAACATAGTTGGCTAAGTTTAATTTTTTAAACAATTTAATTTAACTCTAATATACAACACGTTTTAATATTGCATTTTATGACATTATGGAGTATGATAGATTAAAAAATCCTGTACCACAGGCAACATTTTACCTTTTGGGAAGGTATTTTGTGGCAGTCTTGCTGTGAGAAGTGGATGTAAGTTGGCTTGTGAACAGAATTTGGCAGGACTGCTCCGTAGCTGCAATAGCATCTCTATGGCGGTAGAGAGGAGAGAAGCCGTTAACATTTCAGGTGATAATCTTTCATTGGATCTGGAAAGGTTTGAGGTAACTAAATTTTAAGATGCAGGGAAAAGTGAAGGCAAATCTAGAGGGATATTTTTGTTAATAAATAGGCTAAATATATTTATGAACAAATGAAAAGTGAAAAAACAGGCATCTGAGATATGGAGAATCCTATTACAACTGTTTAGAATTTTATATGGACTAAAATATTAGGAGTTTGCAGAAAAAAATTGCTGCCCTAGGCCAAAATAGTGTTCTCATCATTTGTGAGCTATGTCTTTTCAGATTTTATATTGTATTACTATCTAAAATATCTCACTAGAAGTTGTGTTACACCTTCTGATGTCTTTTGGATTTAGTTGAAATACAATAATTAGTGGATTTGATTTTCCACTTGGACAAAGATTTGAACCTGTTATCAGTTGTTAACATTAGAATCTCTCTGGAGATTTTGTACAAAAAATCCAGATTAACATTTTTACAGTAGTTTTTGGAGAGAGCAAACCATAATGTGCCATGTTTGCTGAGGTGTTAAACAAAGGCTCTATCAGTCCTCTGTTGGGCATTAGTAGTCATTGTGAGTATTTTGAATTCTTCTCAGTATTCTTGATAACATTTATAAGCTGAAATAATTTTCTCTTTGTTATCTCATTCATTTTTATGTGAACTTTTGTGTTACCTACATTGTCTATTTAGAGGCCATTATCATTTCTGGTAAATGTTTTGGGATGACTTGGGCTGAGGAAAGGGTCTGTGTCAAAGTTTTGAAACTAAATCTTGTAAGTATTTTCTTTAAACAAAATATGATGGGAAAGATGGACTTTCAGTACATGGCTTCACTTCAGTGACCGTCATCTATTTTAATCTAATTTCCCTGCTTTGCATCCTAAATCTGTTTGTTTACATTCTTCCTTTAAGTTCTATGATACTGACATCTCTATTTCTCAAATCTGGTTTTAACTTTCTCCCTAGTTCTGGTAAGAAGATTGTGCCTCCTGCATACCAACTTAACAATCAGAGAAACTAGTCTCAAAATGGTTCATAATTTTATTGATCAATTAGATTACCCTCTTTAATCTCCCTCCATGGGATAAGGACCCTCATTGTTGAAGTCTGCCCTTTTTTTGTGCTCCTGCAATGGGTCCACTCAAGCACAGCCAAGCTCTCCAAATGTGGCCTGATCTATATGAATATAGTCTGTATGAATAATGTATTATCTCCTTGCATTCACAATTAATTATGTAAAATGTTTTGCGCCATATTCTTCCTGTAGCCCATTCTGTTTGACTTCCCAGCTTTTAAGCTATACATATTACCATCCAGGCTTGTATTTTCTCCTTTTATAGCTTATTTCCTAGATGTAATTACATTCCTCTTTGACTTGTGTTTGTGCATTGCATTAGCCTATACATTCTGCTAAATTTGTTTATACCATGGTCTGCTATGTTACTAGTTTGTGTTTTTGCACCTTTATCCTTTCATAGAATGTTTAATTTTTTTTTAGCCTCTATGAAATTCCAAATGCATCATCTTCAAGTTTTACTGAAGACTTTGGCAAACTTCTCAGGGAAGCCAGTGAAACTGACAACATCCATGACGTCACATGTCAAGTTGGCAATCAAATTTTTCCCAGTCATAAGTACATCCTGGCCATGAGATGTGACTACTTTCGAAAGCTTTTCTTTCCTGATGGAGAACTCATTGGGACGCTTGATGCCCATTTACAAGGTGATGATGCAGTGGGATGTGACTTGTACGTTCTGGATAAGATTCAGGCCGACTTGTTTGCCTATATTTTGCAGTTCATATATACAGACACCTGCGATTTGCTAACTGATGGCTACAAACCAAAAATTCAATTCAGAGATAAAATAGAAACTTATCAAGATCCACTGATATCCAAATTGGAGGGCTCTGTACAGAAATTAAACTTTTGTGAAGATATAAAGGGAAAATCTGCATCCGAGGTTTATGAAAACCAGAAGAGTCAGAAATTAAAGTCGAAAAATAAAACCAGCAAAAAGAATAAAGGGCTCAATGAAGACACGAATCCAGTTAAGATGTTGCAGGCTACTGCAAAAAAACTTGGTCTTTCCAGTCTATCAGCAAGGTAAGGTTGGGGCTGATATGTAAATAAAGGAATTGCAATTGGAATAAGAATACTTTTTTTTTGTGTACCATACTCTGCCAGAGCCTCAGAGACCACTTTTTTTTCCAAGTGATTGTCTTGGAGGAAAGATTCTGTGAGTGGTCCCTCACGTCCTTCTCACAGTGCAGTTTTTTTTTAACGAGGTTGAGTTGCGAGCTCGACACTCAACCCGGCACAGATGGAAAGCGTGCCTGGGAGTGGCCCGACTGGATTTGAACTCAGGAACCTTCGCTCTGGAGTCCGGTGCTGATGTCACTGTGGCACCAGCCGGCTTGTGGATTTCATTGTCAGCACTTTTGATCTAGTTTATATAACACCTTTTCGTTTCTGCAAATAAAGGCTATATTTTTCTATTGATTTTCTGATTAATATATCTGTTTTCGCGGAATTAACTTAATTTACAAAGTATGAGGGGGCCCTACAACATACTGTGGTTGACTTTGAAGTTCTTCAGAAACCATGAAAAGAAGCTGTGGTTTAACTAGTTCAGGAAATGCAAAAATTAATGACCAGAAGTTGAGTTATCTTGAATTTTCATTCTGGATTGCTGTTGTAATTTGATGCTTCATAATAGAACACATTATATATTGCAGGCTAGATGGGGTTAAACTGGAAAATTGGAAGATAAAAGTTGTGCACAAAATAAGTGCAAACAAATTGAAATTTGTTCAGAAAAAATGGTAAGTACACTTAAAAAAATGTAAGAATACAAAGTTAAAGTGCTTATCAATATGTGGGGGGAAAAGCTGGAAACACTCAGCAAATCAGCAGCATCTGTGGAAAGAGAAATAGTTGGTATGTCTGGTCAATGGCCCTTGTCAGAACTGGGGAACAGAAGACAAGACAGCTTTAAAATATTATCAGGAAGGCATGGATAAGACAAAGGGTGAGTCCAGGGTTATCAAGGGGATAAGCCATACATGTCCATTTAGATGCTGGACTAATGGCATCAGCTAGGATGAGAAAAATTGAACAAAGGATTTAAAGCCAATGAAATGAGTAGTTGGAGAGTGAGAACACAAAAAAAAAATGAAATGTGATATGAAAGCAGCCTAAGGAAAACCTGAACCAATATCATATGAGAACTGGCTACTTCTGATTTATACAGAGAAGGCAAAGTAATGTGCCCAATGATTGAATGATATCTTCTCTTTTCTTCAGCATTTTGAAGTGATTGGTTTTTTCAGGACTTCTAGTCCTGTCTTGACGTCTCCACCCACTGCCCATAAAACACTTTCACTTGCAACCATGAGCACACAACCCCAATATAGTGGATAACTTGTTTTCTTTATGTATCTATATCAGAATTAGTGAGTTTTGCTCAATGCAGCCAGTAGTGTATTCTATGTGAAATGTTCCTTGTCTTCAGAGCATAAGTTGTTGAGTATTTTCAGTTCCAAAATTGTCTTCTTTACTGCTCAAACTGTTCGGTTTTATTACATCTGGATACCTCCATGAACCAATTGATCAAGTATAGTTATTATTAGCAGACCAGAACAGGGAAGGAGAAGTTGGTCCAATCTCCAATGAACATTCACATTTCTCCTATAGAAATGGATGAATATTTCTGCCTATAAATGCTCTAAATAAATAGGTTTGCTGTATTTACTTATGTCTCACTGGTGTTTAAGAAGTGGTAGCTAGAACTAGCGGAGGTAGCACTGGTTAATTATTACAAAGTGATATTTGGGGATTAGCTCTGAGGCAGATGACTTTAGACAGAACTTTAATGCCTCATTCAGTCAGTTGTGTGTTAGGGTTTAAGGGTAAAGGTTTATTTTAAAAAGAAGAGCTTAATTGTAGTACCACAGGCCTGGCGATGCTCATGAAGTCGAACATATGAGGTCTGTGCCTATAAGGAAGGGTCTCGGCCTGAAACGTCGACTGCGCCTCTTCCTATAGATGCTGCTTGGCCTGCTGCGTTCACCAGCAACTTTGATGTGTGTTGCTTGAATTTCCAGCATCTGCAGAATTCCTGTTGTTTGAAATTCCAGAAGCCTTTGTTTATAACCACTGTGCACTGGATGTCAAAACAGTCATTTGTATTATAAAATTATAAAGATGTCATTTATTATAAAAATTATTTTCTTTAGACTCTGATAGTTCTGTTCTTAGTCTATCATGCTGAAAGTGCCTGATTCATATTATTCCCCTTCCTTTGCTTTGTTATCTAGTTCCTATTTGAGTGATGTAACTCTGAAGTCAGAAGATGGAAAGGAGTTTGTCTGCCATAAATGTGTGCTGTGTGCCAGACTTGGTAAAGATGCTCGTTTATAAACACATTTTATTTATGTTTTTATTTATGTTCAGGAATATTGATAAAGGCTTTTTATTTTTTCTAGAGTACTTTCACAGTATGCTGAGTAACGCCTGGATTGAGGTATTTATAACTATAACATGGTTTGAAATTTCAAGTTAAAAGTCTGAATCACAATTATCATAATACATACATTCCATAAACCAAACACAAAACAGAAAAATGATTTCACTGGAAAGAGTAAAATGCATCTCGTACGTGGGCTAATGTCTTGCTTAGTGATCTCAACACAGGGATGCTTTCACTGTGCAGTATTCTGATATTACACTGCAGATATGTGATCTCTCTAAATTCTATTTGAATATTGTTATTTTTATTATATTTGCCTGATGTTGATGTCACTGGTAAGGGCAACGTTTATCAGAATCATAGAATGGCAACAGGCCCTATGCCCACTGAGTCTGCTCTGACCATCATTCACCCATTAAAATACTAATCCCCCCCCCCTTTTATATCCTACCTGCATTCCCATTTCCCATTTGCATACGCATACACAGTAGGGAAGTTTTTCGTGGTCAATTGACCTTCCAGCTTGCACATCTTAGTGGAAGGAATCAAGAGCACTGAAAAGAAACCCCTATGGTCACAGGGAAGATTCCCTATAGACAGCACCAGAGGACAGGATTAAATCTGGGTTGTTCAATCTGTGAGCCAGCAGCCACACTAGGTGCACCACTGTGCCGCTCTAATTGTCTACACCTGCCTCCATCGACCACCGAAACCTTATGTTGCATGCATTTCCGCTGTGTTATTACTTAGAGAGTTGCAGAATATGAAATCCTGTGATGATGAGGAATTGACCGTGTATTTCCAAGACAGAATGGTTAACTATTTCACTTGGAGCTTGTGGCTGATAACGTCCCTACACACCTTGCTGTCATTTGGAAAGGTACTTTTGTGTCGAAACTGCTATTATGGAGGCTTAAGCACATCATGTCAATAATGTATACTGTAACCATGGCATGTTAAGAATGGGTGTTTAATGTGAATACAGTGAACTCTTTCCTGCAAAACATTCGCCAACCTTTATTGTATTGCTCTATCTGGATTTTTAATTTTCTAATCAATGGTAACTTAAAGTAAGTGATTATAGTAATGATATTGTAAGGTGATTAAATATTTTATAGGAGATTTTCATTGCCTGGTACATGCATGGCACAATATTCATCAGCACATTCTGGAATTTCATCTGGATCTGTGGGTGATTGAAGCAATCTGTAGCAAACCTCTGGAGCTAAGATAACTAAACTCCAATCATCTGATTCATCTTTTGTGCTAGGCACAGCTTCAGTCATTGGAGAAATTTTCCTTGACTTTTGTATTATTATTTGTAGCGAGTATTTCCATTAATGAGGCTGTATGGTTGTAGCGGCAGCTGGATACTTAGAGAGACTTTGTGCTCTGCAGATTCAGAAATTGAGCAAAACTGCCCTCCTGGTATGCTTTGACAAAACCTAGGCTTTGTGAATACATGTGTAATGCGCTGTAAGGTTTTACTGCTAATGTAATGGCCTCTCTGTAATGTTTCACTGCTAATGTAATGGTTTCCCTGTAGCAGCAATGTTTGGGTTATGACTAGAGATAACGGGGGCTTTGGAATGTATGCCATCCAATGAGAGGCATTTTTTTTTCTTGTGGGGCCGAGAGAAGTGATTCGTGATCTTTTGTTCGGCGGAAGATGGAGAGAGAAGATGCCAGAATGGGGAAGTTGTAGACTGCAGGACAGGGTGGACTTGGAATGGGGTCGGGAGTTGATGCCCAGGGAGAAAATCGAGGGAGAATGAACCAATGGGAAAACAGTGAGCTCTAACGTTGCGAAATAGACTGTTTCATAAGAATGGGCCCTTTTTTCTCTTTTTTTTTTAGTTTCTTTGCTAACCCTATAGTCAAATTAAGAATTATAAAGCTCAATCGTTTTATTGCATATTGTGTACTGTTTGTTTTTTTGTAGTATTGATTTGTAACAGGGGAGCACATTACACAGCATCCACCCAAACAAGATTTCCTCAGTTTGGCTGGGCTAGAGGCCGTCTTTTCCTAGAGTAAGCTGCTAGCCAAACCAGAGGGTTACAATTGTGGGGGCTCACCGGGATTGCTTTCATAGTCATAGTCATACTTTATTGATCCCAGGGGGAAATTGGTTTTCATTACAGTTGCACCATAAATAATAGTAATAGAACCATAAATAGTTAAATAGTAATATGTAAATGATGCCAGTAAATTATGAAATAAGTCCAGGACCAGCCTATCGGCACAGGTGCAAGGGAGGAGTTGTAAAGTTTGATGGCCACAGGCAGGAATGACTTCCTACGACGCTCTGTGCTGCATCTTGGAGGAATGAGTCTCTGGCTGAATGTACTCCTGTGCCCACCCAGTACATTATGTAGTGGATGGGAGACATTGGCCAAGATGGCATGCAACTTAGACAGCATCCTCTTTTCAGACACCGCAGTGAGAGAGTCCAGTTCCATCCCCACAACATCACTGGCCTTACAAATAAGTTTGTTGATTCTGTTGGTGTCTGCTACCCTCAGCCAGCTGCCCCAGCACACAACAGCAAACATGATAGCACTGGCCACCACAGACTGGTGTCCGGCAGATGCTAAAGGACCTCAGTCTCCTCAGGAAGTAGAGACGGCTCTGACCCTTCTTGTAGACAGCCTCAGTGTTCTTTGACCAGTCCAGTTTATTGTCAATTGTCTTTGGATGCTCTGTGATTACTCTGAGCATTGAACCAGTGGGGTAGATATTCGTACTCCAGATGAATTGTTAATTCGCCTGTTAAGTACTGTTAAAGTTGCGATTGTGGGAGGAGGTTTGATAAAATTGTGGGCACAGCTCTCGTTTTAATGCAGACCAGCGCTGATGTAGTGGTGGCAGAGCGGGCCGAATCACAAGACAAGTTTCCCATGGCTGGGGCGGAGATTTCAAAGACAAGGTTCTGTTATTTCTGAAGAGTGAGGGGAAAGAGTGGTTGGATATGGAATGTCTAATTAGCCCCGTCCCTCAGTGAAGAGTGAGAATTTTGAGTTAGTATCCGCCCTTGCCTCTCTGGCGAATAAATGGAAAATTGCGCAGGTTCAAAGTCCCTGCTATGGTAGGCTCCGCCTGTTCTCTGAAATAACGCCCACCCCTAAAGGGGAAGAGGAGTATGAGACTTGGGTGGGGCAGACCTCTCAGTTAGATGAGTGGCAGTACTCTGATGATGTAAAGCAACAGAGATTGGTTGAGAGTTTGAGTGGGTGGGCTGCTGATGTTGTTGGAGCAGTATCCCCTAACAATCGTGAGCGATTACCTGTGAGCACTGGAAAGCTCTTTTGGCCCAACAGGAAGCCCCGTGGAACTCCTGGCGGGGTTTCAGAACATGAGTCAGGAGAAGGGGAAGAAGGTTTCTGCTTACATTTTTCAGTTAGAGAGGCAGCTAAATTGTTTGCAGCGCAGAGAGGTCATTCAGGTGGCTGAAGTGGATCAGTTAAGATGGACCAGAGAGCCAAGGGTGCCCAGTCCCAGGAGCTGATTGCTTGGGGTCTCCGACAGTCTCGTAAGATGCTCCCCCCGTCTCTCTTTAGTTGAGCTGATCAGAGAGGAATGGGAGGAGGAGGACATGTCGGAGGTGCAGAGCTTTTTGTCAGCAGGGTACAGTCCACGGTAGTGATCCCCTGTGGTGAAGTGACCACAGATAGCCTGCCCTGGGGAGCGGTAGAGGAGACTGTGGCAGAGTTGGGAACTAAGATGTCTTGGCTGTTATCAGTGGGTGTGACCTCCCCGAAATGATGGAGCTGATGGCGTGGGGTGGGGGTGTGCGGATCCCCTAAGGGGATGAACAATGCAGAGGGCTGCTAGCAACTGATGTCACGTGAGAAGGAGAATGAGCCCCCGGTTACCTAAGCAGAGAGAGTCGTTGGGAAAACTTAGAGGAGACCCAGTGAGAGAATGGCCTGGTGTCTTTGGGGGAGCATATTCCCAGCAATGTACCAAGGAACTCCCGAAAGCAAAAGACGCTATTCCTGAAGGCTTAGTGGGACCATGCTCCGGTGTGTTGCTACGGATAGAGGGTATTTATGCTAAAGCCATACTCAACACTGGGTTGCAGGTCACGTTGTTGTACTGTTCGTTTTACAACTGGTATCTGAATCATTTACCATTGATACCATTCAGGGCACTGGATATCTGGCATCCAAGTGCTTGTGATGATCCATACGACAGTGATATGTCAGTGAAGCTCGAGTGTTCGGAGGTCGATGTGGAAGTGTCTGAGGTCCTCGATACATCAGTGCTGGCTTGTCCAGACCCCATTGAGAAGGGTGGCATTTCAGTTCTGGTGGGAACCAACACCCTTCTTGTAGGGAGGCTTATGGGGGCCTGCAAGGAGAGGGCTGGAGAGAGCTTCTGGGGAAATTGTCCGTGCACCCAATGTTTCGAACTGCTTTTGAGGAATTGTGTGGCGGCATTGGGCTGGATACCGAATTTAGATGAGGGACTGTGTGGATCACGAAGTTGAAGCCCGGGGAAGTAGCGAGAGTGATGGGGACCCCCAAATTTCCTAGAGTGCCTGAGAGCGAGGCCCTCTTAGTGGACGCTCTGGAAGAGCACAAGGGGGAGTTGGGATTTCCTGCTGGGGTACTGGTGAGGCCCGAACTGCAGAAGCTTCGGTTGTACAGGCAAGCAGGGCGGTAGTGATTGTCAGGAACACTACGAAGAGGTAGGTCACCTTCAAGCGGGGGATGCCCTTGGTGCGTCTGTTCCCAGTAACGGTAATGTCTGGTGTCCCTGTGAGACAAGGCGGGGAGAAACTATTGGAAAAATGGGGGAAGTTGATCGCTGAGTCATTCAACTTTAGGGACTCCCCGGTTCCTGGGGGTTGGAAGAGGAGGTTGGTAGAGAAGATGTTGAAGTTGGAAGGTATCTCTTCCACTAACAAGTTTGATGTGGGTTGTTCCAAGGGCACTCGTTACCCTGTTTAGAGAGTGGTCGCGGAGACTGGCCCCTGCAGAGGAGGAAGACAGTCGGCAACATTTGTGTAGGTTGGAGGAGGCTGGGATCATCACCAAGTCCCGAAGCCCCTATGTGTCCCCAATAGTAGTGGCCCGAAAGAAGACTGGGAAGGTATGGATGTGGGTGGACTATAGGACTCTGAACAGGCGCACTGTCCCTGACCAGTACACGGTCCCGAGGATTGAAGATGCACTGGCCTGTCTGAGTAGTGCAAAGTGGTTCAGTGTGTTGGACTTCAGGAGTGGATATTACCAGATCCCCATGAGTGAAGCCGACAGAGAAGTCGGCATTTATATGTCCCCTGGGATTCTTCCAGTTCGAAAGGATGCCCCAGGGCATATTGGGAGCCCCTGCAACCTTACAACGGTTCATGGAGAAGACAGTGAGGGATATGAATTTACTTGAAGTATTGGTGTATCTGGATGCCTCATAGTGTTTGGGTCCACCTTGGAAGGACATGAAGCAAGGTGCCTGAAAGCTGAAAGGTTAAAACTTCCCCTGGACGTGCCAGTTCTGCCAAATGTCTGTTAGCTATGCTGGGCACGTAGTCTCACGGGATGGAGTAGCTATAGAGGTGGAGGCCACTTGACCAAGACCCCAGACTGTGAGTGCTTTGCACTCGTTCCTCGGGTTCTGTGGTTACTGTTGGAGGTTCGTGAAGGGCTACGTGAAAGTGAGTCACCCGTTGAATCAGCTTCTGTGCAGTTACCCTCCCTTGGGGAAGAAAGTGAGGGGGCATAAAAGGAGGAGGGGGTGGAGAGTATCATAGCCCGTCGGAGTCCTTTGGACCGAGGTGGGATGCAAAATGTGAGGAGGCCTTTCATTCTCTGAAGGAGCAGCTGACCCAGGCGCCGGTGCTGGCTTTTGCGGACTGCCTCCCCCCCCGATTGCCGTATGTACTACATATGAATGCCAGTCAAGAGGGCTTGGAGGGTATTCTGTAGCAGGATCAGAGTACCAGGTTGCCTTTGTCAGCCGGAGTCTGTTTCCCTCTGAGGAAAAACTATCCTACGCACAAGTTGGAATTTCTGGCGCTGAAATGGGCGGTGGTGGATAAGCTGAGTGACTACCTCTGTGGGGCCAAGTTTGAAGTGAGGACGGACAACAACCCTCTCACTTGTTTCCTGACCTCAGCGAAACTGGATGCCACAGGCCATCGGTAGTTGGCGGCGTTGTCTGCCATTGATTTCAGCCTGAAGTGTCAGTTGGGAAGCAGGAACATTGATGCTGATACTTTGTCCTGATGCGTGCATGATGGACTGGACAGGGGCGAGGAATGGGAGAGCATTCCTTCCCCCGGGGTGAAAGCCATGTGTCAATTTGCCATCACCTTGAAAGCAGAGGGAAAGGAGGGGCAGGCTTGAGCGATGGATCAGTTGGGAGTTTCTGATGACGCCATTCCCCAAGCTTACTGTAACCTGACTGCTCTGAAGACAAATCAGCTGCCAGAATTGAGTTCTGGGGAAGTGGCAGTTGCTTAGCGAGATGACCTGGGCATCGTTACCATCTGGTCAGGGGTTGAAAAGGAAGACATGGCTCAGACAGAGAAGATGAAACACGCAGCGGTGCCTCCCTTACTGAGAGAATGGCCTCGGTTGGAGTTGCAGAACCAGATCCGATACTGGGTCACATCAAGCCTGGACCGACCTCGGTGTTGCCAGCTGGTTCTGTCAGAGAAGTATTGGAGGATTGCATTGAAGTCACTTCATGGTGATTCTGGACATTTGGGGGTTGACATGTCCTGTGGATTGCTCAGAGACTGGTTTTTCAGGCCCCGAATGAAGTCGGAGATTGAAGAATACATACGGCAGTAGATGCTGCCTATGCGGGCAGCTCTCTTGTACCTCTTGCAGAGAGCAGGGCCCCTGGACATGGTGTGCATGGATTTCCTGTCAATAGAACCCAGTGCCAGCAACACGGTGAAAGTCTTAGTCATCACGGATCACTACACCAGATATGTGCAGGCTTTTCCTACCCAGGACCAGAGGGCGTCTACGGTGGCCAAAGAGTTATGGGAGAAGTATTTTATTTATTATGGCCTTCCCATGTCAACATGTTGGACATCTGGTTCACAGTTACAACTATACCAGAAATGAAGCTACTTGGTACTCACCACACTATCTGATGTTTGGGCGCGAGGTGAGGTTGCCCATTGACCTTTGTTTTGGGACTGACGAGGGCGACTTATCACCGAAGACTTATCTGAAGCATGTGTCTGATATGAGACGAGAGCTGAAAAGGACTTATGAATTAGCTGGGGTCACGGCTGCCAGGCACAATCAAGAAAATACGATCAAAAGGTGAGGTTCTCCCAACTCCTGCCGGGAGACCGAGCCCTCATTAGGAATTTGGGGCTACCTGGGAAGCATAAGTTGGCCGACCGCTGGGCGGCTACGCCCTATGTGGTGGAGAGTCAGATGCCAAACCTACGTTTTCCGGGAGAAACCAGAGGATGGGAATGGGCCTGTCAAGATTCTCCATCAGAGCCACCTGCTGCCCTGGGACAAGAGGTGCGGGTTGACCCAGAGTTCAACTTGGAGCCTACACCTGGTAAGAGAACTCTGCGGAAACACGGGGCGACTGCAGAGCCCACAGCGGGAGAGGTTAGGCCGGCCCCCCCACTCCTGAGAGGGATACTGGTTCGGAGGATGTGTGGTATATGCTGCCTTTTTCTAACTCCCCATTGATTGAGGAAGAGACTCCCAGCCCTTCTCCCGCTGAGTCAGATGAAATTGGAGGGCTATCTGTGGACAGCCTGGGTTGGACCCCGCAAGGGATGAACCGGGGATGGTGACGGGACAAAGGGCTCCAAGTTGCCGGTGGGCACGAATGAGAGGCTGGGGAAGGCCTCACCAAGTAGACCAGAAGTATCCCCAGTAGTGTCAGAACCTGAAGAGTTAGGCGAGAGGGAATAGAGTGTGACCCCCTACTGTTTTGGGGCGCTATGTCACTGCCTTTTACACCTGGGTTGGACTTTGTGTTTTGCAAGAAGGGTTGGCGAATTACCTCAACTTCATGAGGACTAAATTTGGTGGGGGGGAGAGTGTAATGTGCTGTACGGTTTCACTGCTAATGTAATGGTTTCTCTGTAGCAGCAACGTTTGGGTTATGACTAGAGATAACGGGGGCTTTGGAATGTGTGCCATCCAGTGAGAGGCATGTTGTTTCTTTCTTGTGGGGCTGAGAGAAGGGATTCGCGATCTTTTGTTTGGCGGAAGATGGAGAGAGAAGATGCCAGAATGGGGAAGTCATAGACTGCAGGACGGAGTGGAATTGGAATGGGGTCTGGAGTGACCCCTAGGGAGAACGAACTGACAGGAAAACCATGAGCTCCAACGTTGCAAAACAGACTGTTTCATGAGAATGGGCCCTTTTTCTTTTTTTTTCATTACTAACCCTATAGTCAAATTAAGAATTATAAAGCTCAATCGTTTTAATCGCATATTGTGTACTGTTTGTTATTTCGTGGTACTGATTTGTAACAGGGGAACACGTCACACAGCATCCACCCAAACAAGATTTTCTTAAGTTTGGCTGGTCGGAGGCTGTCTTTTCCTGGAGTAAGCTGCTAGCCGAACCTGAGGGTTACACATGAGTTGAATGTATGTGGCAGAAACAGATGTGTTGAATTTTACTCTCAGAAGCTTTTGGAAATATGACCCTGCATGTATTGTCTTTTTACACTTGACAGTTTGTGCCAATATCCTGTTAGCTGGATAGAAGAAAACTAGAAATCTACAAGTTTTACAGTCTTAATACCCAAGGTCTTATTGAATTAAGTTAACCTTTTGTAGATACTGCAATTGTTTGAAACTATTCAAAGGGACCAGGTGTCTATAGAGTATTACCTGAAGGGTAGGAACTGTTAGCTACAATAGTGGTGCAGCTTGGAAAGGTGTGACCTGGTCAGACTATTGAAAGCCTCATCTGGTTGACCTCTGGAACAATTGATTGTGCGCAGGGTCAGCCCATAATGTAAACAGGTACATAAAAAAAAGTAAGGAATCTTGAAGTTAATATTACTTCGACAAGCCGGCTAAACCAGGTGAGGGTAGCCGACGGGTCTCAAACCCTTGGTGGGATAGGGAGTTGTCTATCCCAGCATGTGAAGTCAGACTCCGGCAGATTGAGTGGACGAGACCAATGGAAGGTCCAGCGGGGTGCCCATGGAGTGAGCTGTATTTTGGCGTCGCTCCATACCCTTTATCTTTTTTACATGTAACCACTCTTATTTACTTTACCTATACCTACACTAAACAATTTATACTACAAATCTATCTTTGAACTTTGACTTTTACTTACTGAAAATGCTTACCAGAGCACGAGATGTTAGAAACAGAAAGGGCTCTGGTGGGGAACGGGAAAAAAGATGGTGATCCTGAAGCATCGAAGGAAGCTCCACTAAGCGCTGAAGCAATGAAGAAACTTCTAGACGATACAGTTAATCGAAGACTTGCTGTTATTGAAAGTGTGGTGAAAACGACTCAAGATGATCTTAAATCGTTCAGACGTGAAATCAATCAACAACAAATTAGAATCGTGGAACTAGACGAAGATGGCCGCAAAAGGGATTGAAAAATTGAAGCTCTTGGAAAAAAATTTAACTTCGGTAACTCAACAGTTGGAGCGTTATAAAACTAAGACTATTGATCTTGAAAATCGCTCTTGATGACAGAATCTGTGAATAATCAGTTTTCCTGAAGATGTTGAGACGGGAGGTCCTACTAAATATTTTTCTAAATTGTTAGTGGATATGTTTGGTCCAGGTATATTGGAGGAACCCCTACTGTTAGACCGCGCACACCGTTCTTTACATTTTAAACCGGAGAAACTGGCCAGACCGAGGCCAGTCATCGTTCGGTTTCATTATGTTCATGATAAGGAACAAGTGATTTGAGCGGCTTGGCAGAAAGGCATGATTGAGTTTCAAAGTTTTAAATTTCAAATTGTCAAGCATTGCAGATAAGAAGTATTGAAAAAACGAATGGCTTTTAAACCACAGATGTCAGAATTTTATCGTCGGGGCTATAAAATAGCGTTACTGTTCCCAGCCTGTTTGAGAGTTGTTATGCTGGACAATTCTCGTTGCTTGTTCAAAACTCCGACCAAAGCTCAAGGTTTTCTTGACAATCTGTCTCCCTCTGTTGAGGACTAATTAATGCATTTTTTTTTTCTCCTCGCCCTTGATCTATTTTTCATTTCCTTTTTTTTTTAAAAAAGGTTAATATTTAGTTTGTAAAATTAGGACTTTATATTCTGAAGGTTTTTGCCTTGATCTCGTAGTGTAGATACGCTCTATATTTTTAAATGATAGTATGCTTTTTTGTTAGTGATTTTGTATATCTAATTTTTAATATTTTTTTCTTCTTGAGAGTTATTTAGTTACAATTTTAATGCTTGTTTTCTTTTTATTTTGAGATGTTACTGGAGAAGTATTATATTTTAAGATGGTGGATTGTCTTCTTCTTCCTAAATTCTCTCTTTCTTTCGCGTCACTTCTGATCATTTATATACGAAAAACCAATAACATGAACTGGCACTTGATTTTTTTTTGAAATATAAGTAAGAAGTAACTATTTTATGTTTGTAATTGTAATCTTTTCCTTACCTTTGTAGTAACTTTTTTTTAACTTTTTTGAATATGGGCGGTATTTCTTATGATAAACATATTTCTTTTGGGTTGCCTTCTGGAAAGACGGGGTTAGAGTTAGCTGTAGATTTAGCATTGGCCACTTTCTGGCTTTTTTCCGGGTTTTTGCGGGAGGGAGGCATTTTTGTTCTTATTTTTAATATACTTTTTCTTTTTATACTGGCTGACCTGAAACTACCAAAATGCCTGAAACGTCGTAACTTCCGGTTCTTCTTGGGACCTTTTTTCCTCTTCCGGGGTCATGAGTTTGTACTCTGGTTAACCCTTTACATACCTTATGCTCGAGTTCAGTACGATGGATAAGATTATTAATTTGGTTTCTTGGAATACAAATGGTTTAAACCACTGGATTAAACGGAAGAAAATTTTTAAAGTATTCCGTAGGATGAATGCGCACATTATCTTTGTACAGGAAACTTATGTCTGGAAAGAGGATAATCAGTGTTTTTTTAGATTCTGGAAGGACCAACAGTACCACTCGAATTCACAGGTCAAAGTAAAAGGCGTTTCTATTTTTATAGATCGGTCAATTTCATTTCTGCACCATGAGATGGTTTCAGTCCCGAATGGCAGATTTTTGTTAATTACTAGTTTGTTATTTAACAAAAAAGTTGTCATGCTTAATGTTTATGCCCAAATGTTGACTGTCCCGATTTTTTTTTAAGAATCTCTTTACATCTCTTCCTAATTTAAATGATTATGTGTGGAGATTTCAATTGTTGTTTAAATCCTTTGATAGATAGATCCATGTCCAATCAAGTACTTCCGAATAAATCGGCTACCCTTATTAACTCTTTTATGACTGACTCTGGAATCTCAGAAATTTGGAGATTCTTGCATCCAAAGGAGAAAGAGTTCTCATTTTTTTCACACGTACATCATCACTATTCAAGAATTGATTACTTTCTTATGGATTCTCGATTAATTCCACTTGTTACTGGTTGCAAATATGATTCCATTGCTGTTTCTGATCATGCGCCATTGAAACTATCTGTTAAGTCAAGGGATACATCTACTAGTTCTAGACAATGGTGAATTAATATCACTTTGCTTCAGTATTTGGATTTTGTCAAGTTTATTGAGGAACAGATTAATTTTTTTCTTCACAATGAATTCTACAGAGGATATTTCCAGTGGGACACAATGGGGTACTTTTAAAGCATATATTCGTGGGCAAATTATTTCATATACTGCTGGATTAAAAAAGAGAACTAATAATGAAGTACTTAAACTGGTTGAGAAGATTAAAGAAATTGACAAGAAATATTCTATAGCCCCTAATCAGGAGCTTTACAAACAAAGAGTTGAACTTCAAATGGAACATAATTTATTACTATCATCTTCCATTGAAAGTCAATTAACCAAAACGAAGAATCAATTCTATATACATAAAATACTATCAATTCTATATACATAACGATAAAACTGGGAAACTATTGGCTAATCAATTGAAATCGGCCTCGGTTAAGCTACAGATTGTTAAGATTTGTAAACAAGATGGCACTTTGACGGTTGACCATGACGAGATAAATAAATCCTTTCAAGAATTTTATACCTCCTTATGTCAATCAGAATTTCCTGATGACTCCACTATAATGCATGAATTTTTAAAGAAATTGAATATTCCAAAATTATCATCTAATGAATGTTTAAAACTAGAAGTACCTATTACGGTAGAGGAAATAAAAAATGCTATTCTTTCGATGAACTCGGGTAAAGCACCTGGCCCAGACGGATATACAGTAGAAATTTAAAAAATTTTTCTCTACTGCACTAACACCTTGGCTATGTCGAGTTTTTAGGGATGCAGTATCTATAGGTAAATTACCCACATCTTTTGATCAAGCTTCTATTTTCCTAATTCTTAAAAAAGATAAGGATCCTACTGAATGTGCATCTTTTAGGTCTATATCTTTGTTGAATGTGGATTCTAAGATTTTTTTCTAAAATATTGGCAATGAGATTGGAGAATGTATATTACCTCAAATTATTTCTGCTGATCAGACTGGATTTATTAAAAATCATTACTCTTTTTTTAATATTAGGAGAACAATAAATATTGTTTATACTCCTTTACCCAGAATTCCAGAATGTGTTATTTCATTGGACGCTGAGAAAGCCTTTGACAGAGTTGAATGGAATATTTATTTAATACCCTTGAGAAATTTAATTTTAGTCCAATAGCTATATCTTGGATTAAACTGATATATCTTACTCCTTTGGCTTCGATATTTACTAATAATCAAAGATCTCCCCTTTTTCATCTATTCCGTGGAATTAGGCAGGGCTGCCCTTAGTCCACTACTTTTTGATATTGCCTTGGAACTGCTAGCTGTTGCTATTCGTGACTCCCCTAATATATTTGGCATCACCCATGGAAATGAGATTCATAAATTATCACTATATGCAGATAATTTACTATTGTATATTTCTAACCCGGGAAAATCTATTCCGGCAGTATTAACTTTGCTTGCTCAGTTTAGTAGTTTTTCTGGTTATAAATTGAGTTTAGGTAAGAACGAACTTTTTCGATTAAATATGCAGGTTCCCATTTAGAGTGACTACTGACTATTTTACTTATTTGGGACTTAAAATTACTAGGAGACATAAGGGTCTATTCAAGCTCAACTTTTTACCGTTAATTAATCAGGTTAAACAACTGATTACTAAGTAGCCCCCATTGTCTCTATCACTGATTGGCCGAATTAATGCTATTAAAATGATTATTTTACCTAAATTTTTATATTTATTTCAAACGATACCAATTTTTATTCCTAAATCCTTTTTTGATACTATTGATTCTAAAATTTCCTCTTGTATGGCAGAACAAAAATCCCAGATTAAGTAAAAAATATTTACAGAAGTCCAAGAAAGATGGTGGTTTAGCACTGCCTAATCTAAGATTTTATTACTGGGCAATTAATATTCGATATTAATTGAATCCTAGTTTGAGGATAAAGGGGAAGCCTTTTAGGACCAAGATTAGGAAAAACTTCTTTACACAGAGAGTGGTGAATCTGTGGAAGTCTCTGCCACAGGAAACAGTTGAAGCCAGTTCATTGGCTATATTTAAGAGGGAGTTAGATATGGCCCTTGTGGCTAAAGGGATCAGGGGGTATGGAGGGAAGGCTGGTACAGGATTCTGAGTTGGATGATTAGCCATGATCATACTGAATGGCAGTGCAGGCTCGAAGGGCCGAATGGCCTACTCCTGCACCTATTTTCTATGTTTCTATGATATTTAATATTTTGGACACAAGATTGGAATATAATTCCAAGCCCATATTGGGTAAACCTTAACAGCAGGAATCCTGCAGATGCTGGAAATTCAAGCAACACACATAAAAGTTGCTGGTGAACGCAGCAGGCGAGGCAGCATCTCTAGGAAGAGGTGCAGTCGACGTTTCAGGCCGAGGCCCTTCGTCAGGACTAACTGAAGGAAGAGTGAGTAAGGGATTTGAAAGTTGGAGGGGGAGGGGGAGATCCAAAATGATAGGAGAAGACAGGAGGGGGAGGGATGGAGCCAAGAGCTGGACAGGTGATAGCAAAAGGGATACGAGAGGATCATGGGACAGGAGGTCCGGGAAGAAAGTCAAGGGGGGGGGGGGGAAGCGGAACCCAGAGGATGGGTAAGGGGTATATTCAGAGGGACAGAGGGAGAAAAAGGAGAGTGAGAGAAAGAATGTGTGTATAAAAATAAGTAACAGATGGGGTACGAGGGAGAGGTGGGGCATTAGCGGAAGTTAGAGAAGTCGATGTTCATGCCATCAGGTTGGAGGCTACCCAGACGGAATATAGAGGAGGCTTAATTCCACACCCCGTTCCCATTCTGACATGTCTATCCACGGCCTCCTCTACTGTAAAGATGAAGCCACACTCAGGTTGGAGGAACAACACCTTATATTCCGTCTGGGTAGCCTCCAACCTGATGGCATGAACATTGACTTCTCTAACTTCCGCTAATGCCCCTCGTACCCCATCCGTTATTTATTTTTATACACACATTCTTTCTCTCACTCTCCTTTTTCTCCCTGTGGCCCTCTGACTTATACCCCTTGCCCATCCTCTGGGTTCCCCCCGCCCCGTCTTTCTTCCCGGACCTCCTGTCCCATGATCCTCTCGTATCCCCTTTTGCCTATCACCTGTCCAGCTCTTGGCTCCATCCCTCCCCCTCCTGTCTTCTCCTATCATTTTGGATCTCCCCCTCCCCCTCCCACTTTCAAATCTCTTACTCACTCTTCCTTCAGTTAGTCCTGACGAAGGGTCTTGGCCTGAAACGTCGACTGTACCTCTTCCTAGAGGTGCTGCCTGGGCAACTTTGATGTGTGTTGCTTGACATTACTGAACGTGTTGGATTTAAGATATTGGTCTAGCCTTGTTTTGTTCTGTTTGCTTTTTTGAGCTTAGTATTTAGTTCTTTTTTTTGGTTTTTTTTGGAGGGGTTTTTCTTTGTATTTTTTTTTCTTTTATTTTTTTCTCTATGATTAATTACATCATGAGTTTGGAAGTCTATTATACCTGTGTTATCTGAAATCTTTTCTGTATATGTTTATTAACAATAAGATTATTCTAATCTCTTCGTATCAACATTGTTAGTTTTGTTTATAACTTTGGAAAAATTAATAAAAAGATTTAAAAAGAAAGAAGGTCCAACGGTCAAGAAGGCGGTCTCTGCAAGCGTTGTGGAACGTGTAGAGCAGGTCAAGACACAGATGATGTCCTGGTTATCCACTGCGCCTAGTCCCTTCTGCAGCCGTCTCGACTCTGTCTTGCCACTGGATCCAGATGGGAATTGGGAAGAGAGAGTGAGGCTGACACTGCACAGGTCCCCCTCATTTAAATCCAAATCACGTGCTAGTCTCGACACCATTTGATGGTGTCGAGGTCCTCATCGATGTACACGATGGTCGAACACATACTTGACATTAATATTACTCTAATCTCTCAACCTCAACTAAAGATATTTCACCACAGAACAATCTAATCTTTTTTTACATCTATTACAAGAATTTCCTAATCAGAGCTTCTGCACGTGAGTGGCACTAATTTAGTTACCAGTTTGTTGAGAACATAGGTAGGCAGGTAAAGGCTTTAATTTTGTTCAGGATCCTGATTGATGCCACGTTAACTGAAGTGCTGCATTGATGCTAAGGGCAGAAACTTTCAAATCGCTTTGCATTTGTAGTTCAACTCTTGCCCGTGTTTAGAATGAGATCCTGAGCTGAATTGTCCTGGGTCCAAGCTTAGTAATAGTGCACTTTTTATTGCTAAATAAAAATGTTGTGATTGTATAACTGTTTGATGATACAGTTGACCCTCACTAATCCGACTACCTGTAACCCAGTTCCTTCGATAATCCGGCACTGATTATGCTTAATGTGATCCTTCTGTAATTCAGCATTTTCACTAATTTGGCACTCCTCAGGTCACAATGGTGCCGGATTAGTGAAAGGCAACCTGTAACTGAAAGTAGAACAAAATGTTTGGTTTATTTTTCTCATGGTAAAATTGATTTGATTTGTTTTTTTTTGTCAGCAGGATAGATCTGGCTAACATATAAGTAATGAAAGAGATTAACTTGAAGCACAGCAATTGCTGAAGCCTCTGCCCTTAACACCTTAGCCCCAGTAATGTTGTGGTCTCTTGGCTCAGCTTTTCCTTGGTTTAGCTAAAGGTTGACTCCTTTGATCGTGAGACCTATGAGGAGATAGATATGGACTTGCTTGGACTGCAGAACTTCAGCGTGATCAGTTAGCTGAGGGATTGATTAATTTTGTCCACAGCATGCTGCTTCTGCTAAATGGCACACTTGCCCAATGCTGTAGTATCATTGGACTGGCAGTTCATTTAAGGTATACAGGGTGTTCTAGGCATGCCCTTTTTCATTACTTATTAATGCAGATCAGAATATTGCCTTGATGCTAATGATAGAATGGAGGGAGAAAGCTAGGCTGTACAATTACAGTTCTGTTGTGTTTCACAGACCCCTTGGTTAGGGGTCCATGGCATAATAAAGGTTGGGAACCCCTGTGTTAGAAGGTATATACTTGTTCGTGGTATTCAGCATTGAGGTGATGGATGTGTTCTGAATCGAAACCATTTACCTGAAAAATGTTACTACAAAGCACAGATGTCAAGAAGGACATGTTACATTAGTACTGTAGTATGATCTCTTCTGCCAGTGATATCATGGTCAAAAATATTAGTGGGTAGATATGAGTTAAGGCCAAGATAATTCATTCAATTTTTTAAAATCACTTACCGCCAGCCCAATCTGATTGGTTTAGACTTGGGGTTAGTGCGTTGTTACCAGCCATTATGGGTAGAAGCATGGTTTTTAGCTGAAATGTGACAGTCTTTTTTGTTTAACCTGTCCCTCATCCCACAGATTTTGCTTGACTGACTGAGTTGTTCTGGCAGTTTTTGTTGCTCCAGACTCTAGCTTCTATAGTCTTTTGAGTCTTCTTGTACATAGATATTGAATTATCTCCATCACCTGTTCCCCACCCCACTTCAATTAGCTTCTGCGCCTTGCTGTGCTTGTGTTTTTTCCAAGCGTCTTTCACTAATGGAAGGCTACTAATTCATTTGTAGGGAGATAGTTGGAGCTGGTAATCAGTAGGAAGGGATTCTTGCTAAATTTGGCCAGATGCCGTGAGGTTGTTTTCAGTTTGTGGAGCCTCATTCTGGTGCCACTTCTGGTGTTTTGGTCCTACTGGTATTTAAAGGAATCTTGCTGTTGCTTTAATTTGATTCAAGGAATGCTGCTGTTTTAGGTGACTTTAATTTATAGAGTTCTCTTTTAAGCTATTAGTTAAATTTGACTATTGGAGTACATTTGTTACCTCCACATATTATATATGCAGTAGGGTCCAGTTGGGTAATTTCAGAAGTAATAACAAATATCAGTGAAGCATAATTGAATGAATCCACAACTGACTTGACTTTAATTTTCTTGTCTCTCCATTCTCTCTATTTTGATATTCAGGCCTCAACATGCACAGCATTGGAGATGCCCATCCATTCTGATATTTTGGAAGTTATTTTGGATTATATTTATACAGATGAAGCTCCAACTGTTAAAGGTCAGAACTGCTTGGTTCACATCTTGCACGTCATGTTGAGTTATGTAAATGTATGCAACTAATTCCTTCCTTCTATTTCCTGATAGTTTAGTGCCTGATATTTTAATCCTTGTTGGAGAAATGATCATGGATTTTAGAGGAGTTTACTTGCCATAAGGTGAATCCACCAAACAGTAGTCACTTTGAATAATGACCAAATATGCTAGGTGGAGGTTAAAAGATCATGCAGAAGCATTGCTGCAAAGGAATCAACAAAACACAACTGCTTTCAACGTTGAAAACTCCATGACGGGAAAAAATTGTCGAGATTTTTTTGTACTATGATTATACTTTTCTTTAAAGATGTGCTCTGAGACTGCAGTGCGGTGGACTTGACTTAAAAACAAATCCTGGCATTTAAAATAAAGCATTTTATTTCTTTTACCAGAAATTATTTCTATTCGAAAAAGTTTTGTATTGTCATTCAGGCCTAATGCTTTGAAGCATCTAACTGCGGATTCATTCTATCTGTGGAAGATTATTCATAGTCTATTCTTTTTGTCTTTAAATAATTTTTCTGGGAAATAGAATATCTTAGCACTTAGGTTTTCACTATTGGTAAGCCAATTTGTACTTTACTCTGCAACAGAACTTGTCAACATTTGAGTGACATTGTTAGTTCCTGTTGTGCAGTGGCCTTTCCTCCTCCATTGATTTCACTGGCAAGTTAAAATAGCTTACGTTTGTAAACTTGAGTAAAAGGGTTAATCTGAGGGAAATTCAGCTTCTATGTTTCAGCTTGTTAAACAATTGTTAAATTCTTAAAGTACTTTTTTTTTGTCATGGCAAAATTCAATTTACTCATTGGACTTCATGGGTGGAGATACAGAAGCCTCAAGTCCCACACCAGTTTCAGGAACAGTCATTTTCCTACAGGTTTTTAAACATATCTGCAGACCCCTAACCCTGTGGTATGCTATAGAACTATGGATCTCCTCTTGCACCACCCTCTACTTGCCTTTGATTGTGTTTTTTTTTTGTACTTTGCTTGTACTTAGTATTTTTTCCACTTCATTGTATAAAATTTATTCTGCATGCTGCAAGCAAGTTTTACTTTGTACTGTACCTCCTCTTGTGCTCATGATGATAAACTTGACTTGAGGGACTGTTTCACAAAGGATGAATAAGTAAGGATTGCACCTGCTGGAGTTTAGAGGCAATCTTATTCAAGCATAAGATTCTTAGGAGTCTTGGTTGTTTTCTGAGACTAGTTTTATAATAAGAGTGCATCTCTAAGGATTTTCCCTCTCCAAAAGAGCTGTTAATTGATAAACTTGCAGTCAACAAAGCAAACAGGGCAGGAATGGGTCAACCAATGGTATAACAAATTCAGGGGACTGAATGACTTACTCTTGTCGCTGTATCTTGATTTCTTTATGCCTGCCTTGTTCATGTACTGAAAACCACTCAGATTGCAACAGTTTCAACAAAATGATTTAATCACTAGTTAACATTAATGTGACCCTACAGCTGTTTCAACTGCCTTTCATGATGCACCAAAAGCTCAGAATGATTATCAGTTTTGTTATGAAAATTTGGTGCAATTATCCTTAGTTTACAAATAAGATATTTTTAATAATAAAAATAAATGATAACATTCTGTATTTTTCCCATAGATTCGCAAGATGTTGAGTTTATTTGTAACGTGCTTGTGGTGGCCGATCAATTTCTTATCAGACGTCTCAAGGAAATTTGTGAAGTGGCCATTACTGAAAAATGTGAGCTCCCTTGTTTAATTATGCAGTACCTGTTTTCATTGAGGTGCAGAATCAAATGAAATGAGACTTGGTACTTTGTGAAGGAGCATAGTATGACAATTTACACATCCTTGTTGTCATATTGATGTTTCCAGATGGGATTACTAAAGGTTTCCATTTACTTGGGTATGACTGGACGATAATCTTACATTTGCCTCCTATTTAGATTTTTTATGAATTCTTAGAGTGTTGTTGAACTCTTCAAAGTCATCTTATCTATTTCTATCCTGGATGCCCCAGGCAGGTAGTCGTGAGCCGCCACATTGGGCCACTAGCTAGTTTTTTTTTTGATTTTGTTTACTTGCTGGTTCTGTGACAGCGTCAGATTTATTCAGTTAGTGTTGTGGGCCCGGAGTCATGAATGGGCCTAACTGGGTAAAAGTGACAGCTTTCTATTGCTTAAGCGAATCACTTGATTTGTTAATGTGAAATGAAAGCTCATGATTAGTTTTCTGAATTGGCTTCTATTTCTGGATTAAAATTCTCAGACTGAGATGAAAACATGTTCCCTAATCCAAAAAAAGTCTGGTAATTTAACTAGCATGTTGTCCTGTTTGGAGCTTTTAGATAATCTTTTTATGGCACGATAATGTTTGTTGAGGCTGTGCTTTATACAATAGTTGTGTAATACTGTAACAGCCCATTATTGGTTATTTTGTTGTTGGAATTCAAAACTGCACGGAAAGCAATGTACATTAGATAAACCTGCACCAAGTTACAAAATGTTAAGATGCAAGTTGCCATCCAAGCTATAGCCATGCTTAATGTAATGACAGTTTGGAGGCTAATTGTATTTGCCCACGAAGTGAAGAAGAAACTTGTCATTTGGTTATATTATTGAGTTACTGGTTTAGAAAGCTACTTTGTTGGATAACTTGAAGCAAGATGAATGCAGATATATAACAAGAACTTAAATCACAGAATGCAAAATACGAACATTTTCTTGCTATTTGAGAGCTGTAATTATGGTGTTTGAAATTTTTAGAATTGAAATGTTGATTAGTGTGGAGCAAAGGAAGTTGTATGCAGTTGATTAGCCTGCACTTAGAGAACTTGAAATGCCATTACTTCTGCCAATTTCTACCCTGCTTTCATCATTTTATAAGTTTCATCTCTGACTGTTCCCTTTCCATTTTTGGATCTCTTAATCCTCATTTCAGGAAAGGCTAGTGACAAACATTTGTTACAAGCCGATAGGTTTCCTCTGCTATCTTGTCTATAATTCCACCCCCATCCTACTTCTGTAAGGATCCTTCCAATTGCCTGATTCTTCTGAGTCTATTGCATTTACTCAGATGTTGAGGCTTTCCACAGTTATCTTTTTTCTCTTCATGAGTTAAGCTTTCCCTTCACTATTATTGACCGAGCCTTTGACTTGATTTCATTTATTTTCTGCATCTCTGCTCTTAACACTTCACAGTCTGAATAGAGTTTTCCTAGTACTCACTTCCCACCTGCATTCAACAGATCACCCTTCGTAATTTTCAGCATCAGATACAACTTCTTTTCCCCTTTGGGCTGTTTCTTTCAATGACTCCTGGGTTTAACTTGGTTTTCCAGTTCATGTCTTCAACCCAAACTGTTAATCTTTCCACAGATTCTCCAGCACTTTCTATCTTATACTGAGCATTAATAATTTTTTGATTTTGGTTCTTCATGATCTATTCAAATGCAGGATAATGCTTGGGATCATAATCAAAATGGCCTCTTCCTGTTTGTATAGGAGTGTGATTACTTTTAACAGATTAACTATTGCACTTTCAGTAACTTTGAAAAATGCTTCCGAACTCTTGGAGTTTGCTGCAATGTACAACGCTGAACAATTAAAAGTGTCCAGTCTACAATTCATATGTCTAAATATGCCAGCTTTGCTTGAAACAAGGTAAATTCAATTGTCTGCAAATGTCCTACTCCTTAGAATTTTTAATTTTTATAAATGGTTTGATAGTATTTTTTAAAGATGTAGCATATTGCACATAGAAAACATTGATAAGCCAGTTAGTGTTCATTCTGCTGCTGTGCCATCAGTGACCAACTGTTCATCATTGAGCCTCTACTCTCATTCCCATCCCCACTGCAATCTTCAACAACCTTCTTGTGTTCACTTAACTTTATAATACTGCGTATGGTTTTGGTCCCCCTTCTTAAAGTAATGACGTTAAGGCTTTGTAACCATTTCAGACAAGGTTTTCCAAGAATGAACGGTTTACCTTGTAAGGACAGACTAGACTTACATCTGAAGAACTTGAAAAGGGATGATTAAAATGTAGAAGACACAGAGTTTTTGAAGGGGCAGACTAAGTCCCCTCCTTTACTCCCTGTATACCCATGACTGTGTCGCCACCCACAGCTCTGATCTGTTGATTAGATTTGCCAATGACACTACGTTGATTGGCCTAATCTGAAACAATAACGAGATGTCTTACAGGGAAGAAGTCATCACTCTGACACAGTGGTGTCAAGAAAACAACCTCCCCCTCAATGTCGCAAAAACAAAGGAGCTGGTTGTGTATTACAGGAGGAATGGAGATGGGCTAACCTCAATTGACATCAATGGATCTGGGATTGAGAGGGTAAACAAGTTCCTCGGCATCCACATCACTGAGGACCTCACTTGGTCTGTACAGTCCAGCTGTGTGGTGAGAAAGGTACAACAGCACCTCTTTCACCTCAGATGGTTGAGAAAGTTTGGTATGGGCCCCCAAATCCTAAGAGCTTTCTACAGGGGCACAATTGACAGTACCCTGACTGGCTGCATCACTGCCTGGTATGGGAACTGTACCTCCCTTAATTGCAGGATTCTGCAGAGGGTGGTGCAGACAACCCAGCGCATCTGTAGTCGTGAACTACTTGTGATTCAGGACGTTTACAAAGACAGGTGTGAAAAAGAGGCCTGTAGGATCATTGGGGATTCAAGTCACCCCAACCACAATATATTCCAGATTCTACCATCTGGGAAACGGTACCGCAGCACAAAAGACAGCACCAACAGGCTCTGGGACAGCTTCTTCCACCAGGCCATCTGACTGATTAACTCACACTGATTTGAGTGTATTTCTATGTTACATTGACTGTTCTGTTTATTATAAATTACTATGATTGCACATTGCATATTTAGACAGAGATGTAATGTAAAGATTTTTACTCTTCTATGTGAAGGATGTAAGAAATAAAGTCAGTTCAATTTTTAATTTCAGATCTCTAGATATTCTCAGTGATGAAGTGCTGAAGGAACTGTCAATTGCTTATCGAAATATGGTAAGAATTTTCAGATCTTCTACTTAATCAAACTGGAGTAACATCTATTCTTACTGGTAAAATACACATAGAAATGAATCTTGTCTTGGGACTTAAATTCAGAAGCAAAATGTAGTTAAGTTACATTATTATGTTGTATTTTAGTTTCACTACTCCCATGGTATAAGTTCTCTTTTTAATTAATACACATTTATTAAGTTCCTTTTTCTTACTAGATGCTTTTCTGTATTTCTGTATGTTTTTGTGTTTTCTCCTGTGTAAACAAACAAAGTATTTGTTTAAATTCTCTGCCATTTCTCTATTCCCCCTCAGAATACTCCTTTCTTTATCTAAGGGGTCCACATTGGATCTGATTAGCTTTTTCCATGTTACAAACTACAGGAATGCTCACGGTCTAGTTGTGTGTTTGTCTTCCTTTTTTTTTTATAGACTTGTGTTTGCTTGTCCTTTGAGCTTTAAAATGCCCCCAGTCTTCAGATCTGCTTTATCCAATAACTTGATAAGCCTCTTCCATGAATTTAAGACCATTTTTAATCTTTCGTGTTATCCACGACAAATTACTTTCCCTGTTGGACTTTTGTATCTTGATGGATGATGATTTTGCTAATCATGTATTAATAATGAGATGTCATAATCTGTTATCCAGCTATTTGAATATCCCAGTGATTCAGCATATGTCCCACTTGGTGATTTTCTGTATTGCAATTTCCACTTACTTGGACTCTGCTTCTTGCATTCTCCTTTCATTCACCAAGGGCTTGTTTTTCCACACACTTCCATCTCACTGTCCATAGTAATTATGCTCCACAGCCACTTACTGGGGCCCTGATTCCTGAACTCCCATAAAACTTACCACATTCACTGAAATGTAACATGTACCATACTTTAAAATAAGTATGTTGATTAATAAAATAATATGTAACAGTCTGGAAAAGCTGCTTGTCCAGAAGCACCCATGTCCCATGCATGTGAGATTAACAGAGTTTTACTGTATTTCTTTAAATGCTAGACTTTGCTTGTTTGCCTTCATACCTTTTAATCTAATTTCCTAATCCATTATACTCAATATTTCTAATTACCATTTGGCGACCAACTTTTCTTAGTTCCACTCACTGATTGTGGAGCAGGGGGACAAGGCAGTGCCAGTACAGATGTCCCCCGCTTTTCGAATGTTCGCTTTACGAAACCTCACTGTTACGAAAGACCTACATTAGCTCCCTGTTTTTGCTAACAGAAGGTGTTTTCACTGTTACAAAAAAGGCAGCGCGCGAAAAAAAGCAGCGCACGCCCCGAACAACCGCTCCTCCCCCGGATTCGGAACGGCATTCTTGCCGGCATTGTTTAAACACGCGCCTGTGAGCAGCCGTTAGCAAGATGAGTTCTAAGGTATCGGAGAAGCCTGAAAGAGCTCGTAAAGGTGTTACACTTAGTGTAAAACTAGACATAATTAAGCGTTTCGATTGTGGTGAACAAAGTAAGGACAAAGTGAGTTTGGCTTGTGGAAGTTGACGAAGATGATGTCGAAGAGGTTTTGGCATCTCATAACCAAGAACTGATAGATGAAGAGCTGATGCAATTGGAAGAGGAAGGGATAACAATTGAAACTGAATGCAGTAGTGAACAGACCGAAAGCGAAGTCGTCCAGGAACTGAACGTGAAGCAACTGCATGAGATTTTCGCTGCAGTGATAAAGTATGACTTTAATTTTGAAAGGGTACGTCAGTTTAGGGCATATTTGCAGGATGGTTTGAGTCCTTACAAGGAACTGTATGATCTAAAAATGCGCGAGGTTAGCAGTCAAGCAAGCTTTCCACATCAGCCACAGCAGATGACGAACCTCGACCTTCGACATCGAGGCAGGCAGTCATAGGAGAAGATGACCTGCCTGGCCTGATGGAAACAGACGACACCCCAGTGTCCCACCACCACAACTCCCGGGCCGCGTACAGATACTGATACGCGAAAAATGCAGCGGTAGCCGGGAGGCACCCAGCACATCTTTAAGAAAAAAAGCCGAAATAAACAAGCTAATTAATTAGGTGCTGCCTGGCACGTAATTAATTAGCTTGTTTATTTCGGCTTTTTCCTTAAAGATGTGCCTGATGCGTTCCAGCTACCGCTGTACCCCTGCATTCTTCGCGGATCGGTATCGGTTCGCTGCCGGGAGGGTGGGGGCCACTGCACCACCCCAACTTCCGACTACTCAGCCTAACTACTCAGTGTGCTCGATGTCTTCCCAATTCCCGTAAGTAATACTACACTGTACATAAATTATTTCTACTTTATATAGGTTGTGTATTTTTAGGTGTTATTTGGTATGATTTGGCAGCTTCCTAACTTAAAGGTTACTGGAGAGTGCTTACGCCGTGTTTTTGCCGACGGTGTTTGCGCTGTGTTTCTGCCAAGAGTGCTTACGTGAGATTTTCGCTATGGAGAACAGTGCGGCAATGATTGTGGAAAAGTATTTCTACTTTATATAGGCTGTGTATTCATCATATCTTTCCTCCTTTTACTACATGTTACTGTTATTTTAGGTTTTATGTGTTATTTGGCATGATTTGGTAGGTTATTTTTGGGTCTGTGAACGCTCACAAATTTTTCCCATATAAATTAATGGTAATTGCTTCTTTGCTTTACGACATTCTGGCTTATGAACAGTTTCATAGGAACGCTCTACCTTCAGATGGCGGGGGAAACCTGTACTTAGTTTGCTGAAAGTGGTGTCACAGGCAGACGGTAGTAGAGAAGGCATTTGGCAGATTGGCTTTCATCAGTCGTGGCATTGAGTTATGTTGTAGTTGTATAAGCCATTGGTGAGACCACACTTGGAGTATATTGTATACAGTTTTGGATCACACCATTTTAAGAAAGACAACATTCAGTTGGAAAGAATGTAAAGAAGATACGCAAGAATGCTGCCAACATTCTGATATGAGTTATAGGAGATGTTGGGCCCACTAGGACTATATTCCTTGGGGACACAGGAGACTGAGGTGACCTGATAGAGGTGAACAAAATCATGAGGGACATAGAGTAAATACAGTTATTTTTTCCAGGGAGAGGAAATGAAGAAGTAGGGGACATAGGTTTAAGGTGAGATTTAAAGTGACCTGAGAGGCAAACTTCACACCAAGTATAGTGGGTTTATGAAATGAGCTGCCAACGTGGCACTGGCAACCAATGGCGATATTTTGTCGGCAGCTCACAAAATGACTAGATACTCTAGTAGATATACTTACAAACTGATTTCGCTGCAGCTTGTATTTTCCCTTTAAGGAATATACTTTTGAACCGACTGAACAAACTGGTGCTTTTGTGATCTCGTGGGTGGTTCAATGAGCTAGACTCTTGAGAGTGCAGGTATGACCGGGGCACCTGTTACTGGGGGTAGATGCTGTATGGAGGCCTGTTAGAGGAAGCTGAGCCCATATTTGCTCCCTTACTCCATGCTGATTAAAATGCACAGCAAGATTAAAAGCATCGAGGCCAAGAGCAGAAAATGAACAGGTGTTCAGAGCTGTCTGCTTGTGTTTGACCAGTCCCTCTCTTCTCGCTACTACCATTGGGTATCTTGGGCCCCATGTCACTAGATTCGGGAGCAGTTGTTGCCCTGTGGCCATCGGGCTCTTGGACCAACTTCATTCACCTCAGCACTGAATTGGCTCCACAGCTGTGGAATCATTTTCAGGGACTCTGCAGTTATGTTCCATGTGTTATTTGCTTACTTTTTTAACTATGATTGATTTGCCCTCTTTTGCAAATTGGATATGTGGAGGTCTTTGTTTTTTCGTGAATTCTGTTGCGTTTCTTTGTTTTTTGAGTGATGTGAGATGAATCTCAATGTTGTATATGGTATACATACTTCGATAATAAATTAGAGCTTTGAACTTTCATTTAAAGGCAGGTACAATTATAAGACATTTGGATATGTACATACATAGGACAGGCTTAGAAGGATATGGGACAACGTTAAGTGGCATCTTGGTTGGCATGGATGAGCATTAAATTTGGAAATGTTTTGTCCCTTCAGACTAATAATATTGATTGTAAAAAGCTTGGTGCAGTCAATAATGCCTGTGGTACCTCACTAGTAACAACTTGTTATAATGGGAATATTTATTTATTCTCAGTTTGTCTTTAGTTCAGTAACAAAATTCTCTTGTGCTTTAACTTATCAACCTCCTGTAGAGGACATTGTGGAACTTCCTGATTTAAGAGCCATCTTATTCCCCAAGCTGAAGACAACATCCTGATCTCTCAGCAGTGTCTGGACCTTTGCTGTTAACACTGGCTTCAGATTTGGCCTCACAGAGATGTGCTTCATAATGGTGACATACTCAATGCGCTTATTTATATAACCAGTCACAGTTCTCGCATATTCTTCGATGTTAATGTGTTAGTTGTAGGTAGCCACCTCCCTAAACATGTTAAAAATGTCATTAATCCATGTTGGGTCTGCTCAGTCCTATTACTCTTTTCAAAGACTATATTTTTACCTTTCACTTTAACATCAACATTTTGTTTGCTCTTGACTATAAATCTGCTGTTTTCTCTCTCCTCTCAAATCACAAGATCACAAGACAAAGAAGCAGAAGTAGGCCATTTGGCCCATCGAGTCTGCTCCGCAGCTCCCCCATGAGCTAAACTATTCACCCATCTAGTTCCAATTGCCGGCTTTTTCCCCATATCCCTTGGTACCCTGACTAATTAGATACCTGTCAATCTCCTCCTTAAACACCCTCAATGATCGGGCCTCCACAGCTGTATGTGGCAACGACTTCCACAAATCCATGACCCTCTGGCTAAAAAAATTTCTCCTCATCTCTGTTTTAACTGGGTACCCTCTAATTCTAAGACAATGACCTCTTGTCCTGGACTCACCCACCAAGGGAAACAACCTTTCCACATCTACTCTGTCCAACCCTTTCAACATTCGAAATGTTTCTATGAGATCCCCTCTTATTCTTCTCTCATGAATACAGCCCAAGAGCCGACAAATGCTCCTCATATGTTAGCCCCTGCATTCCAGGAATCATCCTCGTAAATCTTCTCTGAACTCTCTCTAACATCAGTATATCCTTTCTAAAATAGGGGGCCCAAAACTGCACACAGTATTCCAAATGAGGTCTCACTAATGCCCCATAGAGCCTCATCAACACCTCCTTACTCTTATACACTATTCCTCTTGAAATGAATGCCAACATAGCATTCGCTTTCCTTACCGCCAGTCCAACTTGGTGGTTAACCTTTAGGGTATCCTGCACAAGGACCCCCAAGTCCCTTTGCACTTCCGATTTTTGAATTTTCTCCCAATCTAAATAATAATCTGCCCGATTATTTCTTCTTCCAAAATGTACAACTGTACATTTGTCAGCGTTGTATCTCATCTGCCATTTTTTTGCCCACTCTCCCAAACTGACTAAGTCTCTCTGCAACCTTTCCGTTTCTTCAACATTTTCTGCTCCTCCGCCTATCTTGGTGTAATCCACAAATTTAGCCACAAAACCATTTAATCCATAATCCAAATCATCGATATACATTGTAAAAAGAAGCGGCCCCAACACCGACCCCTGCGGAACACCACTAGTAACCGGCAACCAATCAGAATAGGATCCCTTTATTCCCACCCTTTGCTTTCTGCCTATTAGCCAATGCTCCACCCATTTCAATATCTTTCCTTTAATTCCATGGGCTCTGATCTTATTAAGCAGCCTCATATACGGCACCTTATTGAAGGCCTTTTGAAAATCCAAATACACACCATCCACAGCCTCCCCGTTGTCAATCTTATTCGAGATTACCTCAAAAAATTCCAATAGGTTGGTGAGGCAGGATCTTCCCTTCATGAAACCATGCTGGCTTCGGCCTATCATGTCATGCACCTCGAGGTATTTCATAACCTCATCCTTGAGGATATTCTCCAATATCTTTCCATCTACTGATGTCAGACTAATAGGTCTATAATTTTCTTATTGCTACCTCCTTCCTTTCTTAAATAGCGGAACTACATTTGCGACCTTCCAGTCCTCCGGAACCATGCCAGAGTCTATTGATTCCTGGAAGATCATTTCCAATGCTTCCACAATCTCCAAGGCCACCTCCTTCAGAACCTTTGGGTGCACCTCATCTGGACCGGGAGACTTATCTATTCTTAGTCCACTTAGCTTCCCAAGCACTTTCTCTCTAGTAATCTTGACTGTACCTAATTCTATTCCCTGATACCTCTGGCTATCAGGTATATTGCTCATGTCTTCCACTGTGAAGACTGATGCAAAATACTTATTCAGTTCCTCCGCCATCTCTTTGTTATCCATTATAATTTCTCCAGCATCATTTTCAATTGGTCCCGTATCTACCCTTGTCACTCTTTTACTCTTCATATATTTAAAAAAACTCTTAGTATCCTTTTTTATGTTAATCGCCAACTTCCTTTCATAATTCATCTTTTCTTTCCTAATGACTTTCTTAGTTTCCTTCTGTAAGTTTTTAGAAGTCTTCCAGTCCTCATTTTTTGCACTAATTTTTGCTTCCTTGTACGCTGTTTCTTTTGCTTTTATTTTTGCCTTAACCTCTCCTGTTAGCCACATTTGTGCCATTTTTCCATTCATGATTTTCTTTTTGCTTGGAATATATTTTTCCTACATTTTCCTTATTTCTTGTAGGAATTTCATCCAATTCTGCTCTGCCGTCCCTCCATTTAGCTTACTTTTCCAATCGACTTGGGCCAGTTCCTCTGTCATACCACTGTAATTTCCCCTGTTCCACTGAAATACCGATACACCCGATACCAGCTTCTCCTTTTCAAATTTGAAACTGAACTCAATCATATTATGATCACTACTTCCAAGGGGTTCCTTTACCTCCAGCTCCCCAATTGCCTCAGGTTCGTTACACAGCACCCAATCCAAAACAGCCAGTCCCCTGGTGGGCTTCTGGACAAGCTGCTCCAAAAAGCCATCCTGTAGGCATTCTACAAACTCCCTCTCCTGAGATCCATTACCTTCCTGACTTTCCCAATCCACTTTCATATTAAAATGATTGGGTCAGATTTGCTACTCTAAAAGGGGTGGCTTTAGAGATTTTGAAATTGTGCTTCTGAATTATAAAGCTCTATGATGTGAATTATTTGTTTTCTGGAATTTCTACAGTTTCAGGCTGACTTTTTTTTTGACAATAGCCTCGTACCTTCAGTTCCTTGAATCTCTAATATACTGTATCTGGCAGGTTTTGTTTGTTTACTTCTTCAGTGAAGATGGTCCAAAGTAATTGTTAATCCCTCTGACATTTCCTTATTCACTATGATAAATCCTCCTTTCTCTGTCTGTGAAGGGCCACATGTGCCTACATTAGCTTTTCTATCTAGATATATTTATAAGCATTCTTATATTCAGTTTTGCTTTTCACCATTCACTTCTTACCTTATGCCTTGTCTTTACCAGTTTGTTCCTTCTTTCTTTAGCTAAAAATACTCCCAATCTTCAGGCCTGTAGTTTCTTCCCATTCTTCCTTGGATACAACATCTAATTTATCTTGGTAACCATGGGTAGATCACTTTTCCTGTGAGGCTTTTGTGACTTGTGTATTTTTTTCTTTATTTGGTAGGTAACACTAAAATAATATTTAAGTAATTTGCTTATATATTTTTTCAAAATCTAAGCTTTGAAACTTCTGGGTTTTAAAATTGTAGATTCCAGCAATGCAAAAAAGAATTATCACTCCCTATCCAGATGGTCCGGATATTAGTTTTCTGGGTGAATGGATTGATGACGACTGTGTAACCAGTGAAAATAAATTGGACATCGATCAGTCTTCCAAGTAAGTGGCGGTACTGCCTTGGTTGAAATATGTTTTCCTTACCACCTTCATTATCTGAAAAAGCAAAACATTGATGCATCCTGATAGTTTGTGTTTTCCTAAATCTTTGAGTAGCAGGTTTGCACATAACTGTTATGATCTTGCTGCTGTAAGCTGTATGAGGACAACAATGAAAGAAGGACTTTGTGATAAAGTATGGTTAATTTCTGAGTGAAATGGAATCTACCTGATGGAACTGGGAGGTTAATCAAGGGTTTAATGGTAGGAGGTATGAATAACCCCAGTTCTTAAGAAAATCTGATGATGCTTCAGGAAGTTAAGGTAATTTCACATATCAACCAGTTGAGGGAGCAGTGGCATTGTTTAAATTTTATTTTAATCAATTTGAATTAATATCTACTTTGTTGCAAGTCAAGCAGGTTCACAGTTGAATTCTTATCATTGGGTGTGTGCAGATAAATATGCTTCAGATACATGAAGAAATATATTATTCTGTAAATATTTAGTTTTTTGAGGCGAGCACACGTTAAATGTAGAATGCAGCTTTCAGACAACTTGCTTGGGTCTATGGTTGTTTTGACCATGGGAAGAAAATGGGAAGGCACATTCTATTGATGTATTTGTGAAACTGCATTGATTTTAAAAACAATAGTTTAAGAGTGCAGAATTCATCACATAGTGACTTGAATACAATGCTGGATAGTACAGCATCCTTAATGATTGGTAGTAGGAAAGTAAAAGATAGTTCATAATAGATTTAAAAAATGTTATTGCAATTGATTCTGATGATACTAGCTAAATGTTAATTCTCTTTGGTTCTTTAATTTTGAGAAGTATCTATCTATTTCAAAAGAGCTGAGAAAAATATTACATCTGTGCCGAGTTACTGTATTACATTATCAGGGTAAAGTTTCCACTCAGAAATGTATCTTCATTACAGATGAGCTTTGACACGTGCAGTAAAATCACATGCCGGAAAGTGGAAAAGGTCCTTTATAATTGATCTGGTATGACTTAATGACCAGTGTCACTAAAACCAGTACAGAAAGGTTTATCTAATGACTAAAGACCTCTCATTATGAGGAGGGATTAGCTAGGGTGTAATAGTGTTCTTTGGAGTGGAAGACGCTGAAGCTAGAGTTAATTGAGTTTTATAAACTGCTGTAAGGTTGCAATGTGAACCAGAAGGGCCTATTTTCTTCCTAACAGAGAGATCATTAACTTAGGGAGCTTATGTTTAAGATATTTGCTAAGGAGAGTAGAGCGAAGGTGAGTTTTGCTAAAACAGTTGAGTGGTTCAGGTGGAGGGTTTGAAACTAACCAAGTAAAAGAGTGATAGAGACAGACATTCTCGCATCTTAAAAAGGATCTGGATGACCACTTAATGTACTATACACTACAGAGAACTGTTAGTTTAAAAAAAATTGTTTCTGAGCATTTTTAACGAAGCCATTGTCTTTAATGGTCCTTGAAAATGTGATGAGCTATTTTCTTGAACCACTGTAGTATGTCTCATTGAACCTACTTCCACAGTGCTGTTGCGATAGGAGTTCTTAGGTCTAGATCCATTAATAAAGAGCGGACAATATGTTTCTATGACAGAATGATGTACATCTTGGAGGAGAATCTCCATTTGATGATCCCATAGACTTCTGCTCTTTTCTTTCCTGATGTTAGAAACCACAAGTTTGGAAGTTGATTTTGGAGGAGACTGAACGAATAATTGTAGATGGTACACTATTCAGCCATTATGTACCACTGGTGGACAGATTATATTTTTGCTGATCGTGCACATGGTGCTAATTACTGGCTACTTCGCTTTTGATGATGTTGAGCTTTTCTTTTCCATGTGGAGAATATTCCCTCACATTCCTGACTTGTATCTTGTTAACGGAAATGTGGGCTATCAGAAGGTGTGCCTCATATTACTGAGCTACTGCCCTTGTAGCCTTGATATTTACAGTGCCTATAAAAAAAATCATCCCCTCCCCCTTTTCATGTTTTATTGTTTTACAACAGCGGTCCTCAACCACCGGGCCGCAAAGCATGTGCTACTGGGCCGCGAGGAAACGATATGATTTGGCGATATGAGTCAGCTGCACCTTTCCTCATTCCCTGTCACGGCCACTGTTGAGCTTGAACGCACGTGAGGTCATTACCCGCGCGTCATCCATGTCAGCGTGGGAAGAAGATCAAATCCTCGAGCTTGCAAATGATGGCGGGCTGAAAAGTATGTTTGACATAACATCTCTGCCGGCATTCTGGATCAAAGTCAAGGCTACATATCCTGAGATAGCCACGAAAGCACTGAAAACGTTGCTTCCATTTCCAACATATCTCTGCAATGAATGCAACGAAAACTAAATTGTGGAATAGACTGGACATAAGGAACCCCCTTCGAGTATCGCTGTCTCCCATCACTCCCTTGATGGGACCATCTTGTTGCAGGGAAATGAGCCCAGGGCTCCCACTGATTCAGCGATATTGGTTAGTTGGAATGATTTTATATGTTCATACGGGGAAAATATGTGCTGTGTTACGTAAACGGCAACAATGAATATCAATTGAGACAGGTTATATAAAAACAACCAAACATTTATTAAACACGTATAAACGATAAGGGAAAAAAACAAAGGAAAACTTTAACCGGAAGTTAACAGATACGCAGCCGTTCACCAACTCCACTCGGCTCTGGTTTTTAAAGCGTTAAATGCGGAAACAGTTCTTAAAGCGATACAGTCAGATATAGTTCTTAAAACGATAACTTCAAAAGTCCAACAGTTTTACACATTCAATTGGGAGAGACTTCTCTGGAGAAGAATTTCTTCACCGACGCACCTTTACTGCTGGTTCTGTCCACGGGATTCACGGTGCCGAAAATAAACAGTTTAAATCAACTGACCTTAAATTCCTCTAGAGAGAGAGAGAGAGAGAGGGAGGGAGCACCTTTTTGCATGAACTCTTTGCTCTTTCTGGCAAGAGTTATCTCGATGCAGGTACTCCTCCAATGAAGACTCAATAAGGTCGATTCTTTATTAAACTGCCAAACGATGCCGACTTCTCTTGATCCTTCGATAAATTCTTCACTCTCCCTTCAACTGTTGGAATTGAGTAAATTGGCACATCCAGCCACAAATTTCCAGTCCAAATAATATGGAATCTTTCAACAGAACGCACAACCAGTTTAAAAATGAAACTGTGTCACAAAAACAAACGCAACAGAAACGGAGGCACAGCACGTTCTACCTGGAAATCTACAAACTCAAAAACCTACTGCGTCACCTGGGTCGACCCTTATATAGTCACGGGGCACATGTCATCACGTGACCTCACATTGGCGGGAAAATCACATCAGGTGACCTCCAAAAGACCATTACATCATTCTCACACAAAAAAAAACAGATCTCCTTGAGCATGTAACAGCTGTGTGTTTAATATCCAAATGTTACTTAAAATGTTATGATGCTATTGACTTATAAGTGACTTATATAACAGTATAACAATTACAGCACGGAAGCAGGCGATCTCAGCCCTTCTAGTCCGTGCCGAACACTACTCTCACCTAGTCCCACTGACCTGCACTCAGCCCATAACCCTCCATTCCTTTCCTGTCCATTTACCTATCCAATTTTTCTTTAAATGATAACATCGAACCTGCCTCTACCACTTCTACTGGAAGTTCGTTCAACGCTTACTTCAACCTCCCCTGTCCTCCCCTGATAATTGACTTATCACTATATTCATGCGAGGAAAATATGTGCTGTGTGTTTAATATTAAATTCGTTAGATAAACCCTTTTAGAAATGAAATTGAGTGTATTAGCCACTTATCACCTATATTCTAGTCGTGATTAACACTGCCCCCCTCCAAACAGTCGCCAAAAACGATTTGTAGAAAAAAAATCGGCATGTACACGCATGCGCACTGGTGCCTGCACAAGGTTCATGGTCATTGTAGTCTTTCTCGGGGTAAACACAACGTATTTGACTGCTACTCTTGTCCGTTAGCAACCCTGCCCCCCCCCCCCCCGGGGTCGGCCGGTCTGCATTGCAAAAAAGGTTGGGGATCCCTGTTTTGCAACATTGAATTACAGTGGATTTAATTTGGCTTATTTTGACACTGATCGGCAAAAAAGACTCTGTCCTGTCAAAGTGAAAACAAATTTCTATAAATTGGTCTAAATTTATTACAATTATTAAACACAAAATAATTGATTGGATAAGTACTCGCCCCCTTCAAGTCAGTATTTGGTAGATGCACCTTTGGCAGCAATTACAGCATTGAGTCTGTGTGGGTAGGTCTCTCTATCAGCTTTGCACATCTGGACACTGCAATTTTTCACAATTCTTCTTTACAAAATTGCTCAAGCTAGTCAGATTTCATGAGGGTCATGAGTGAACAGCCCTTTTCAAGTCCACCCACAAATTCTCAATTGGATTGAAGTCTGGACTCTGACTTGGCCACTCCAGGACATTAACTTTGTTGTTTTAAAGCCATTCATGTGTAGTTTTGGCTTTGTGCTCGAGGTCATTGCCTTGCAGAAAAACAAATCTCTCAAGTAGCACTTCTTTTGCAAACTGCATCAAGTTTCCCTCCAGGATTTCCCTGTATTTTGCTGCACTCATTTTACCCTCTATCTTCACAAGCCTTCCAGGGCACTGCAGTGAAGCATCCCCACAGAATGATGCAGCCACCACCATGCTTCATGGCAGGGATGGTGTGTTTTTGACAATGTGTGGTGATTAGTTTACGTCAAACATAGCGTTTAGTCTGGTGGCCAAAAAGCTCAATTTTAGTTTCATCAGACCATAGAATCACCTTCCAGCTGACTTCAGAGTCCCCCACATGCCTTCTGGCAATCTCTAGCTGAGATTTCATGTGGGTTTTTTTCAACAGTGGATTTTTCTTTGTTACTCTGCCGTAAAGTGAAGCACCTGGGCAACAGTTGTATGCATGGTGTCTATTATCTCAACCACTGAAGTTTGCAACTCCTGCAGAGTTGCCATGGGTCTCTTGGTGGCCTCCTTCACTAGATCCCTTCTTGCACGGTCACTCAGCTTTCGAGGACAAGCTGCTCTCGGCAGATTTACGGCTGTACCATATTCTTTCCATTTCTTGATGATTGACTTAACTGTACTCCAAGTGATATTCAGTGACTTGGAAATTTTCTTGTATCCATCTCCTGACTTGTGCTTTCCAGTAACATTTTTGCAGAGTTGCTTGGAGTGTTCTTTTGTCTTCACGGTGTAGTTTTTGCCAGGATACTGTCTCACTAGTAGTTGGTCCTTCCAGATATAGGCATATTTTTACTACAGTCAGTTGAAACATCTTGACTGCTTACAGGTCTCCAAAAACAGATCTCCATTTAACTGATTATGTGACTTCTATGATTAATTGGCTGCATCAGTGATGGTATGTCATATTAAAGGGGGTGAATACGTAATGCAGTCAGTTATTTTGAGTTTTATATTTGTAATTACTTGTGATCACTTTGTAGAGATCTGTTTTCATTTTGAAACAAAAAGGTCTTTTTCTGTTGATCAGTGTCAAATCCACTGTGATTAAAACACGAAAACTTTCAAAGGGTTTAAATACTTTTTATAGGCACTGTACGTGATTGGTCTAATTCAGTTTCTGAATGGTGACACCCCCCCCCCACCCCTGAACATTGACAGTGGGAGTCTACAAACTATGCAACGGTAATACCATTAATATTGAGAGTGTCTTGGAGATTATTCTTGCCTGGTACTTTTCTCATCGGCTCATGCCTGAACATGGTCTTGATCTTGCTGCATGCAAGTGTAGTACTCTTCCTTTGCTGAGTTGCAGATAGAATTAAGCATTCTGTAATCAGCAGCTAGTATCTTTTCTTTAGAAATGATGGGCATTGATGAAATACATGGAGATAATTGGTCTGAAGACACTGCTCTAAGCAACTCGTACAGGTGATTTCCTAGGTCTGAGATGATTAGCCTGTGACCATCATAAACTTCCATTGTGCAAGCTATGACTGTTTATCCCCTTTTACCAGGGCACCTTGATGCCACACTCAGTGATATTCTCTGGTTAAAGGACAGTTGCACTCACCTTGCCTCTGGGACTCCGTTCTATGGTCCATTCTTGGACAAACGCTTTGAAGTCCAGAGCCACTTGATCCTGTCTAACTGAGTGTTGGTGAGTCAGATGTTGGTAAGTGCCACTTGACAATACTGCCAGCGACGACTTCCATTATTTGACTGATGATGGAGAATAGATGGATCATATAGAATTTAGTTGTAATGGATTTGCAGGCGACCCCTCTCCACACTACTGATGAATGCAAAGGAACAGCAGAGACCGATAAAGTTTGGCACCAGCAGCGTCACAGGAATTGCCAGTCAGCATTGAACTCAATGTAGAACTGCCTTGGGGGTCCATCTCTGCATTTTTCCTTGGTGTTTACTCCTAGAGCCTTCCCCCTGAGTAGATATAGCAACAAGGCAGTAGAGGTTTGAGGTAAGAGTTTTCCATCTAGATGAGCTACCAACTATGGCTGACAAACTGCATCTGCCTGAAGTGATTGGTTTTAAGTTTCCAGGAGCCTGTCTTTGCCTTTTCTATCATAGAGATGGTTCCACTGGGCTTAGTAGCGAAGCCACACTTGAAGGCAGGAACTGTACTTGGTTGTCAGAGGCTATTTGAGACGCATGCCATTGGAAGCGTATCCTGCTACCATCTTCGGCTAGAACAACGTTAAGGAACCTCTGCTGCGACTTAACTCACATATTTTGATTATTAGTCCATGCCCCTGAGTTGCATCTATCACTCTACTCTGCAATTTTACAGATTGGTTGAGATTAGTCTTATCACAAACAAGAGAAATCCTGCAGATGTTGGAAATCCAAGCAACATACACAAAAATGCTGGAGGAATTCAACAGGCCAGGTAGCATCTATGGAAAAGAATACAGTCGACGTTTCAGGCCGAGACCCTTCAGCAGGATCCTTCAAGTGTGTGTGTTGCCGAGATTGCTCTTAATGATTGAGTTTGATATAATGGCCTCCTCTGTGTAGTAAGTTTCTGATTCTGTGATTTAGTTAATTTACATTTTTTCCTGATTCTTAAACAGCTTTGTACTAAGTGCTTTCTGGAACACTTGAAGATGTATTTGCCTGATTAGCCGAATACATCTCTGATAGAAGACCCCAGTCATTTTGGGAATATTATAACAGGTATTTTTCATGTTCAGAAATGTTGAAATGTCAGCTATTCAGGAGTTCAGGTTATTTACACTTGTTTGAGATATGGACCAAATTGTTTACCAAGATGTACAATCCAAAGAAGAAGCCCCTGGAAGAGAAATTCATCTTGAGTAGCCAGTGTTGAATTTCTCTTCACTGACTTCAGGAAGGGAGTGCAATAGGAATAAAACTAATGCATGTTTAGTGTTACAAAGTCATTGAAGATGATTCTTGAGATGATCCATTTAGAAAGTTTCTTGCATATGGTGAAGAGGGATTAAACAGGACATTATCCAAGATTTCAAAAACTCTGTTTAATGAAAATTACTGTCCTGCAGAAAACTGCTCCGTTATAGGAAGAACGTGAAGGTTTAGGAAAGGGTGCAGTACAGTTTACCAGGATGCTGCCTGGATTAGAAAGCATGTTCTATAAGGAGAAGTTGGAAAAACTTGCATTGTGTTCTCTGGAGTAGTAGAGGCTGAGGGGAGAGCTGATAGAGGTTCATAAGATGGGAGGCATAGATGGTTGACAGCTAGTGTCTTTCTTCCCCCAGAGTCAAAATATTTAATACTAGAGAGCATGCATTTGAGGGTAAAGTTCAAAGGAGATTTGCAGAGTATTTTTTTTAAACAGAATGGTGGATGCTTGGAAAATGCTGCCAGAGGTGGCAGTGGAGACAAATAAAAATAAAACACTCTTAGATAGGTACATAAATATACAGAGAATGGAGAGATAATGGCCATTGTATAGACAGAAGTGATTAGTTTGGCACAACGTTCTGGCTGTATTCTTGTGCTGCATTGTATTATGTTCTGATAGCCTGCCCCCAAAAAAATTTCTTCTCTTTTTATGAAGTTTCCACCTTAGTGAGGAAGCTCTAATAGTTCATCTAAATTTAACAATGTGGTTTATCATTAAATGTGTGTAATTGTGATTTGCTCCTTTTACTTGAGGATAACAGTTTTCATTACTTTGTGTGAGAGAGCAAGTCTTGGAATATTTAATTTGTTTTAACTAAATCAATGTTAATAAGCCCTCATGTCAAAAGCATATATTAGCACTAGGATAAATGATATGCTTCTGGAATTTCCAAAGATCAGATGCTTTGCTTTCCAGCATTTAGTTGAGAAAGTTAAGTTCTATCGCACTCTGTGTAAAATTGTATGCAATTTAAATAAGCAAATGAAATCTTTTTCTTCAGAGAAAAGCTTCTCAAAAAGGCAAAAGCAAAGGCAAAGAAGAAACCAAGACGACGATCTGATAGTTCGGGAGGATATCATTTATCTGATCTCATTCAGAGCCCAACTTCAGCAGGTGAGCATGCCAGAGGAAGGAGTTTTTTTAAGGGAAATATATGTTCCAGGTCAGCAGTCCCCAACCACCGGGTGGCGGACCAGTACCGGGCTGCAAAGCATGTGCTACCGGGCCACGAAGAAACGATATGAGTCAGCTGCACCTTTCCTCATTCCCTGTTACGCACTGTTGAACTTGAACGTAGAGTTGCCAATTGTCCCGTATTTGCCGGGACATCCCGTATGTTGGGCTAAATTGGTTTGTCCCATACAGGACCGCCCTTGTCCCGTATTTCCCCCGCTAAGGTAGAGCGTTCCTATGAAACCTTTCGTGCTGAAATGGTGTAAAGAGAAGAAGCAATTACCATTAATTTATATGGGAAAAATTTTTGAGTGTTCCCAGACCCCAAAAAATAACTTACCAAATCATACCAAGTCAGTTCAATAGAAACCATAGAAAAACTACAGCACAGAATCAGGCCTTATGGCCCTTCTTGGCTGTGCCGAACCATTTTTTGCCTAGTCCCACTGACCTGCACACAGACCATATCCCTCCATACACCTCCCATCCACGTATCTGTCCAATTTATTCTTAAATGTTAAAAAAGAACCCACATTTACCACCTCGTCTGGCAGCTCATTCCACACTCCCACCACTCTCTGTGTGAAGAAGCCCCCCCTAATGTTCCCTTTAAACTTTCCCCCCCTCACCGTTAACCTATGTCCTCTGGTTTTTTTCTCCCCTTACCTCAGTGGAAAAAGCCTGCTTGCATTCACTCTGTCTATACCCATCATAATTTTATATACCTCTATCAAATCTCCCCTCATTCTTCTACGCTCCAGGGAATAAAGTCCTAACCTATTCAACCTTTCTCTGTAACTGAGTTTCTCAAGTCCCAGCAACATCCTTGTAAACCTTCTCTGCACTCTTTCAACCTTATTTATATCCTTCCTGTAATTTGGTGACCAAAACTGAACACAATACTCCAGATTCGGCCTCACCAGTGCCTTATACAACCTCATCATAACATTTCAACTCTTATACTCCGTATTTTGATTAATAAAGGCCAATGTACCAAAAGCTCTCTTTACGACCCTATCTACCTGTGACACCACTTTTAGGGAATTTTGTATCTGTATTCCCAGATCCCTCTGTTCTACTGCACTCCTCAGTGCCTTACCATTTACCCTGTATGTTCTACCTTGGTTTGTCCTTCCAAAGTGCAATACCTCACACTTGTCTGTATTAAACTCCATTTGCCATCTTTCAGCCCATTTTTCCAGCTGGTCCAAGTCCCTCTGCAAGCTTTGAAAACCTTCCTCACTGTCCACTACACCTCCAATCTTTGTATCATCAGCAAATTTGCTGATCTAGTTTACCACATTATCATCCAGATCATTGATATAGATGACAAATAACAATGGACTCGGCACTGATCCCTGTGGCACACCACAAGTCACAGGCCTCCACTCTGAGAAGCAATTCTCTACTACCACTCTTTGGCTTCTTCCATTGAGCCAATGTCTAATCCAATTTACCACCTCTCCACGTATACCTAGCGACTGAATTTTCCTAACTAACCTCCCATGCGGGACCTTGTCAAAGGCCTTACTGAAGTCCATGTAGACAACATCCACTGCCTTCCCTTCATCCACTTTCCTGGTAACCTCCTCGAAAAACTCCAATAGATTGGTCAAACATGACCTACCACGCACAAAGCCATGTTGACTCTCCCTAATAAATCCCTGTCTATCCAAGTGCTTGTAGATTCTGTCTCTTAGTACTTTCTCCAATAACTTACCCACTACCGACATCAAACTTACCGGCCTGTAATTTCCTGGATTACTTTTTGATCCTTTTTTAAACAACAAAACAACATGAGCCATTCTCCAATCCTCCGGCACCTCACCGGTAAACACCGACATTTCAAATATATCTGCCAGGGCCCCTACAATTTCAACGCTAGTCTTCTTCAGGGTCCGAGGGAATACCCTGTCAGGTCCTGGGGATTTATCCACTTTAATTTGCCTCAAGATAGCAAGCACCTCCTCCTTTTCAAAATGTACAGTTTCCATGATCTCACTACTTGTTTTCCTTAATTCCATAGACTTCATGCCAGTTTCCCTAGTAAATACAGACACAAAAAACTCATTTAAGATCTCCCCCATTTCTTTTGGTTCCGCACATAGCCGACCACTCTGATCTTCAAGAGGACCAATTTTATCCCTTACAATCCTTTTGCTCTTAATATACCTGTTGAAGCTCTTTGGATTATCCTTCACTTTGACTGCCAAGGCAACCTCATGTCTTCTTTTAGCCCTCCTGATTTCCTTAAGTATTTTCTTGCACTTTTTATACTCCTCAAGCACCTTACTTACTCCCCGTTTCCTATACATGTCATACAACTCTCTCTTCTTCTTTAACAGAGTTGCAATATCCCTTGAGAACCAAGGTTCCTTATTCCTATTCACTTTGCCTTTAATCCTGACAGGAACATACAAGCTCTGTACTCTCAGAATTTCTCCTTTGAAGGCTTCCCACTTGCTGATCACATCCTTGCCAGAGAACAACCTGTCTCAATCCACGCTTTTTAGATCCTTTCTCGTTTCTTCAAATTTGGCCTTCTTCCAGTTCAGAACCTCAACCTTAGGACCAGATCTATCCTTGTCCATGATCAAGTTGAAACTAATGATCACTGGAACCAAAGTGCTCCCCTACACACACTTCCGTTACTTGTCCTAACTCGTTTCCTAACAGAAGATCCAATATTGCATCCCCTCTAGTTGGTACCTCTATATATTGATTTAGAAAGCTTTCCTGAACACATTTTACAAACTCTAACCCATCTAGACCCCTAACAGTATAGGATTCCCAATCAATATGTGGGATATTAAAATCCCCTACTACCACAACTTCATGTTTCCTGCAGTTGCCTGCTATCTCTCTGCAGATTTGCTCCTCCAGTTCTCGCTGACTATTGTGTGGTCTATATTACAACCTGACTAATGTGGCCATACCTTTCCTGTTTCTCAGCTCCACCCATAAGGACTCAGTAGACAAGCCCTCTAATCTGTCCTGCCTGAGCACTGCTGTAACATTTTCCCTGACAAGCAATGCTACCCCCAAACCTTTCATTCCTTTGCCTCTATCACATCTGAAACATCGGAACTCTGGAATATTAAGCTGCCAGTCCTGCCCCTCCTGTAGCCAAGTTTCACTAATTGCTATAATGTCATAATTCCACGTGTCAATCCACGCCCTCAACTCATCTGCCTCCCCGCAATACTCCTAGCATTGAAATATATACACCTCAGAAGATTTTTACCACCACTCACAACCTTTCCATTTGCGGCTATGCTTGAACTTCTAACATTTATTTTCACACCAGCTACACTGTCAGCTCTGGCACTCTGGTTCCCATCCCCCTGCAAATCTAGTTTAAAGCCTCCCCAAAAGCACTAACAAACCTCCCTGAAAGGATATTGGTCCCCTTGTAGTTCAAGTGTAACCTGTCTCTCTTGTACAGGTCCCACCTGCCCCAGAAGAGGTCCCAATGATCCTGAAATCTGAAACCCTGCCCCCTACGCCAGTTCCTCAGCCACTTGTTCATGCTCTAGAGCATCCTATTCTTACCCTCACTGGCACATAGCACAGGTAGCAATCCTGAGATTACCACCCTCGAGGTCCTGCTTTTCAACTTCCTACCAAGCTCTCTATACTCACTCTCCAGGACCTCCTCACTCTTCCTTGCTATGTTATTGGTACCGATGTGCACCACGACATCTGGCAGATCACCCTCCCACTTCAGAATGTCATGCAAGCGATCAGAGACATCTTTGACCCTGGCACCTGGGAGGCAACAAACCATCCTGGTTTCTCTGTCACGACCACAGAACCTCCTATCTGTACCTCTACCTATTGAGTCCCCTATCACTACCACTCTCCTCTTTTTCCACCCTCCCTTCTGCACTGCAGAACCAGACTCAGTGCCAGAGATCTGGCTGCTGCAGCTTGTCCCTGGTAAGTCATCCTCCCCAACAGTATCCAATGCGGTATACTTGTTGAGGGGAATGGCTACAGGGGAACCCTGCTCTGCCTGCCCTTTCCTCTTCCCTCGCCTGACAGTGACCCAATTTCCTGTGCTCTGCTCCTTTGGCATAACTACCTCCCTGTAGCTACTATCTATAATGTCCTCATTCTCCCGAATGATCCAGAGGTCATCCAGCTCCTGCTCCAATTCCCTAACGCGGTTTCTTAGGAGCTGCAGCTGGATGCATTTCTTGCAGGTGTCGTTGTCAGGGACACCGGAGGGCTCCCTGACTTCCCACATCCTGCAAGAGGAGCATTCCAACATCCTGCCTGGCATTCTCTCTACTCTAAACAATCTGGACAAAAAAACTCACCGGAACCTACCCTGGCCTCTTGTCTGTTCTTACCGAAGCCTGTTGAGCCAAAGCCGTCCCACTCTGTTCCTTCTCACTCTGCTGCCTGCTCACAACGCTGCCTGCTGTATATGGTGGTTTTTAAACCTTGGAGCGCTGTGTCATGTGCCTGCGCAGTGCAGATTCTTCTCCCTGAGCAGTGTTTTAAAAAAAAAGACTTTTTGCACACCGATTTCTTCACTCCCTTCTCAGCTGCTTGCTTTGCCAGTTCAGTAGTTTTTCTGGTTATAAATTGAATGTAGGTAAGAGTAAACTTTTTCCGTTAAATATGCAGGCTCCCATTTTTATATGTTCACCATTCAGAGTGATTACTGACTATTTTACTTATTTGGGAGTTAAAATTGCTAAGAGACAAAAGGATTTATTCAAGCTCAACCTTTTACCGTTAGTTAGTCAGGTTAAACAACTGATTACTAAGTGGTCCCCATTCTCTCTATCACTAATTGGCCAAATCAATGCTATTGAAATGATTATTTTACCTAAATTTTTATATCTATTTCAAATGATACCGATTTTTATTCCTAAATCTTTTTTTGATACTATCGAATCTAAAATTTCCTCTTATAAATGGCAGAACAAAAATCTGAGGTTAAGTAAAAAATATTTACAGAAGTCCAAGAAAGATGGTGGTTTAGCATTGCCTAATCTAAGATTCTATTATTGGGCAATTAATATTCGATATTTAATATTTTGGACACAAGATTGGAATATAATTCCAAGTCCACATTGGGTAAACCTTGAAGGTTACTCTGTACAAGGGTTCTCTTTGGCTTCCATTTTAGGAACTTCACATCCTTTTGTATTATCTAAATTGAACAAACAAATGGTTAATCCAATAATTAAACATACATTATGAATATGGTTTCAGTTTCGTAAATTTTTTTTCAACCCTCGGTTATGGATCAAGCCTTTTTGATATGGAAAATGAAAGGTATAACATGTTTTCGTGACCTATTTCTGGATAACTGTTTCATGTCCTTTGAACAGTTATCTAATAAATTTAATTTGCCCAGATCCCATTTTTTTTTTAGATACTTACAAATAAGACACTTTTTAAATACCACGCTGCATACCTTCCCGATCTCATACCTTACTGATATCATCGATAAAATTTTAGGTTTAACTCCCTTTCAGAAGGGATTAATAGCATCTATTTATGATATAATTATGAAATTACAGCCAGGTATATCTGATAAAATTAAAAATGAATGGGAAAAGGAACTTCAATTTTGCCTACCTATAGGATAAAGTTTTTCAATTAGTTCTTCCTCTATATGTACCAAATACATGCTAATACAATTTAAAGTAGTGCATAGAGCCCATATGTCTAAAGATACATTAGCCCGTTTTTTATTCCCATATAAACCCTATTTGTGACGGATGTCGCTCTGAGGTGGCTTCCTTAACTCATATGTTTTGGTCCTGTCCTCTTTTGGAAAAATTCTGGAAAGATATTTTCGATATTACCTCAACAGTTTTGAATTTTGATCTACAGCCCCATCCTATTACGGCAATTTTTGATTTGCCAATGATAGTACATAGATTTTTATCCTCTGCAGCCTGTTGGATGATCGCATTTGTTACTTTAATGGCCAGAAGATCCATTTTATTGAACTGGAAGGAGACCAATCGTCCTACCACATTTCAGTGGTTTTCCCAAACTATATCATGTTTAAATTTAGAAAAAATCAGAAGTGACATTTTTGATCCTTCGGTTAAATTTGAAGAGACTTGGAAACCATTTATTCAACATTTTCATATGATGTAATTTGACCTTTCCGAAACCTTATTAACTTAAAATATATGAATAGAGGAGCGGAGTTGACGACATTACTGAACGTGTTCAATTTAAGATATCGGTCTAGCCTTGTTTTGTTCCATTTGCTTTTTTTTTGGGTTTAGTATTTAGTTTCTTTTTTTTTGTTTTTTTGGGGGGGGTTTCTTTGTAGTTTTTTCTTTCTATTTCTTTTTTCTCTATGAATAATTATATTAACAGTTTGAAATTGTATTATACCTGTATTATTTGAAAACTTTTTTGTACATGCTTATCAACAATAAGATTATTCCAATCTCTGTATCAATATTGTTATTCTGTTTATAATTCGGAAAATTAATAAAAATATTCAAAAAGAAGAAAGAAATCATACCAAGTAACACACAAAATCTAAAATAACACTAACATATAGTAACAGCAGGAATGATATGATAAATACACAGCCTATATAAAGTAGAAATATTGTATGTACAGTATAGTCGGGAAGATTAAGCCAAAACTGATTTGTGGGGGAAAGAATTGGCACGTACATGTATGTGCAAGTCACGCATGGGCACACAGGTGCCCACGCAAGGCTTCATGGTCATAGTCTTTCTAGGGGTAAACACAAGTGTCCTGTATTTGACTGCTACTTTTGTCCCCTACTTGGGAGTGAGAAAGTTGGCAACCCTAACTATAAAAGACATGTTGAGGTGAGTTTAACCCTATTTGAACACCCCCCCCCCCGGTCGGCCGGTCCGCAAGAATATTGTCAATATTAAACCGGTCCGCAGTGCAAAAAAGGTTGGGGACCCCTGATCTAGGTTGCTTGTTATTAAATATCAATGGGTATATCAATATCAATAGGTATATGTCCATTCAAAGGCTGTCAATTATACAGTTATGTCTTGTCTGAGGAACATGATGTATTACTTACATATTATTCCCTATGAAATTTTCATTTCTGGGAATGTACCACAAGACATCCAAGGTGTGTTGACAAGCTGAATTCAGAATTAGTTTGGTGATGGGAGGCAATGTAGCAATGGATAGCTATTTTTTTCTGATTGGAAGTCTTTACAGGTGGTGTACCACAAAGACTGGTGCTGAGACCTTTGTCTATAATGTATCACAATAACTTGGATGAGAGTGTAGATGATCTGGTTAGCGTGTTTGTAGGTGACATGAAAATTGGTGGAAGAATAGATAGTAAAATTGTTGTGTAATACAGTGAGACTTAAAAAAGGTGAATTGTTGGGCAGAACAATGGCAGATGAATTTAATTAAGACAAGTGAAAGAAGTCATATTCTGGTAGTCATTTAAAGCAGGATTTCGTGGTTGGGGTCCACGGCATTAAAAAACGGTTGGGAACACCTGATTTAGAGTAAATGGCAGGGATCTTAGCATTGATGTTCAGAGACATTGTGGGATGCTAATCTGTAGCTCCTTGAAAGTGGTGACATCAGTGGATAGAGTAGTGAAAAAGACAATTGGTATGCTTGCCTTCATATGCTGTGGCATTAAATATAAGTAGCAGGATTTTAAGTTGCAGCTGTACCAAATATTGGTATGTATTGTGTACAGTTCTGGTTGTTTACTGGGAGGGTGTGGTAAGCATAGAGAGAACACAAGAGATTCACCACAATGGTTCCTGGGATGGAGGGCTGCAGTTATAAGGAGAGAGTGGGCAGTCTGGGTTTATTTTCACTCAAATGTTGGAGGCTAAGAGTTAATCTCATAGAGGTTTATACAATTGAGGAGGATAGATGATCAGAATCTTTTTTCCCCCAAAGCAGAGTATCTAGAACTAGAGGATAGAGGTTTAAAGTGAGAGGGAAGAAAGTTAAATAAAGATCTAAGGTGCAAGTTTTTCACACAGCGTGGTGAATATTTGGAGCGAGTTGCAAGAGCAAGTGGAGTCAACAGATACAATTACAATGTTTAGAAGGTTTTTGGACAGGTGCTGGGATAGAAAAAAGTAGAAGGCTATGGGCTTAATGAGGGAAAATGGGATTAGCATAGATGGGCAATACAGTTGGCATAGGCAAGGTGGTGTGTTTCTGTGTTGTACATGCTAAGAAAATCTATAGTGGGTTTTTGCATTGGGTATCAAGAGGCTGATAGTATTTTAGATCAGAAGATTGTCCTTTTCAAGCTAAAGGAAGTGCACTGAACTAACTGTTTGAGATCGAGTTAAACGTAGTTATTGTTAGTAGTGAAGTTTTGGGTGTTAATCCCCCCTTAGACCAAAGAACACTTTATACGATAGTATTTATTTATTGGGATACAGCGGAATAGGCCCTTCTGGCCTTTCGAGCTGTGCCGCCCAGTAACGCCTGATATAACCCTAGTCTAATCATCGGATAATATACAATGACAAATTAACCTACCAACCAGTATGTTTTTGGACTGTGGGAAGAAACTGGAGCACCTGGAGGAAACCCACACAATCACAGGAAGAACAGACAAACACCCTTACAGACAATGGCGGAAATTGAACCTGGGTCACTGGTACTGTAAAGTGTTGTGCTAACCACTACCCTACTGTGTCATCCACAGTTCACAAAACTTCAGAACAAAGCTGAAAGATCAGTAGATACAGAGCCTGATACTGAGCCAAATACAGCTCAAACTAGCAATTATATTGGTAATTTAGAAGGAACTTGGAGGAGACAGACTCTTCTGTTTGAGAAGGATATGGATAACTGAGCAAAAGAGGGTGGAAACAATTTTAGTTGATTCACATCCATGAAGAAAAAATAGAATGCAGATCAGGCCAGAATACAGAATGAACACGAAGCATGTTAGATTGAAAGAACTTCATGAAAATAGTTTGCACAGCTACAGTGACTATTGAAGGTGGTGTGGGCTGCATCGAGTTAGGAGAATATCATGTTTGCAGAGCTGTTTGTTAAATCTATCTTGATCATTAAATCTGCAGTCACGTACTTCACTTTGATAGCAGAGTTCCTAATGGACGGACAGACTTTGCTTGAAAAGTAACTCAGTAGACTTTCAATATTTTTGAGGCTGTTTTGACAAGAATAAACTTTTAATTTATTTTTATATATTGCAAAAAACCCTATAACCTAAATTTTCAGTATATTTATCATCCTTAGCAATTTCGCTACCAGGTTCCTGCTACTTAGGATTCAGTATCTTCTATGAAGAAGGAATGGGATTACTAAACTGCTGTCAGATGTTTTGGATTTGTAAAATTACTGAGTAATTTCATCCAATTATTTGATTTCCTGATGCATCTTGTATCCATTTACCCCAGCACCCCCCTCCCCATTCATTCTTTTATGAAAACAAGAGAAATGTAACTTTCGGAAATTCTACTAGGGGTAACAATGCCATAATGTAAGGTTTGTTCATTTGGTTTTTTAATCTATTATAAGAAACATCTGTTGAGACTAGATTTCATGAGGTTATGCAATACTTGGGGATTTCACATCTTTGTGCCACATAATGCAACTTGAATATCCTGCATACTGAACAGTTAGAAATAGGTTGCACAAGTGCTCAATTTATTTGAGTTTGTAATGTAGTAATCCTTACAGTGACCGGTCACAGTGACTGTTCAGTGAAAGTGGTTACTTTCTACTGTTGCACACAAACACAGTATTTCACATTACAATTGTTCCTATGTAATTACATTGGTTTATTCCCAGTTCTCATGTTTAAACGTGCACGGTAGTCCAGGATTTTTGTTTTCTCCAGTGCATCTTTGGGAACCACAGATAGGTTTTGGTAAATATCAAAAATGCTTCATATCAACCACAAACTTTGCCACAAAGCCATCAATTCCATTATCTAAATCATTGACAAACAATGCAAAAAGTAGCAATCCCAATACCTACCCCTGTAGAACAACCACTAGTCACTGGCAGCCAACCAGAAAAGAACCCCTTTATTCCCATTCGCTGCCTCATGGTTGTCAGTCATTCCTCTATCCATCCCAGTCTTTCCTGTAACACCACAGGATTTTGTCAAGCAGCCTCATGTGTGGCACCTTATCAAATGCCTTCTGAAAATCCAAGAGAAATTATATCTACTGCTTCTCCTTTGTCCACCTTGCTTGCTACTTCCTCAAAGAACTCTTAACAGACTTGTCAGGCAAGTTTTCCCCTTACAGGAACAACACAATGACTTTGACTTTGGAGAGAAAGTCTGAAGGTGCTGACTTTGACTTATGTTTATCATTAGTCTCCAAGTACCCAGAAACCTCATCCTTAATAATAGACTCCAACACTTTCTGAACCACTGAGGTCAGGCTAACTGGCTTATAATTTCCCTTCATTTGCCTTCCTCTCTTCTTAAAGAGCGGAGTGATATTTGCAATCTTCCAGTCGTCTGGGACCGTACCAGAATTAAGTGATTCTTGGAAGATAATGACCAATGCATCCGTTATCACTTCAGCAACCTCTCTCAGGACTCTAGGGCGTAGTCCATCTGGTTCAGGTGACTTATCCACCTTAGACCTTTGAGTTTGCCTAGCACATTTTCCTTCATAGTAGCAATGGCACTCCTGCGCCCTGACACTCATGGACCTCTGGCACACTGCTAGTACCTTCTACAGTAAAGACTGATCCATAAGCAGTTGTTGAAGATAATTAGGTGGAAGCAGTGAGGTAATTTGTTTTAGGAGGGAAATAGGAAGATATAGCGGGAGTTGGTAAGTTTGCACAAGTGGCATATTGTTTACAGCTAAATGAATAGCTGAAAAAAACTATGACACTTGTGGGACAGAATAAAAAGCTGGAGTAGTCCACGAAAGAACTAACGAAAGCTTGCACTTCTGAAGATTACTGAACGCAGGCAGCTGGGTTTGAAAAATATCAGGCAATGGCAACAGAGGAAAGAAACAGATTTTTGACTGACTTCTGAAAGTATGTAGACATTCTGCATTAAGACATTGGAAGAGTGAAGATCAACTTATGCTGTGCCTTTATTTAAAAAGGGCTGAAACAACAAGCCGAGGAGCTTCAGGCTGGTGAGCCTGACATTAATGGTGGGAGAGTGCTGGAGGAGGTTCTAAGAGATAGGATCTACCTTCATTTGGAAAGGCAAGGGCTGATCAGGAGCAGGTAGTGTGGCATATTGTGTGAGTAATTGTCTCACAAACTTGAATGAGTTTTTTGGAGAGGTGGCCAAATGGATTGACAGTTGGCAGTAGACATTGTTTTGTGGAAGTTTGCAGGGGCTTTGACATATCTTGTTGTTAAGCTGGTCTGGAAGGTGAGATCACATGAGATCCATGAACCAGCCTATTGGATACAAAATTGTTTTGGTAGAAGGAGCCAGAAGGTGGTAGTGAAAGGTTGTTTTTCTGACGGGTGGCTTGTGACCAGTGGTGTGCTGCAGGAATTGGTACCAGGTCCACTCTTGATCTCCGTGTATATTAATGATTTGGATGAGAATATAGCAGGGATGATTATTAACTTGTTGGCTGATATCAAAGCTGGTGTATAGTGGACAGTGAAATTTGTCTAAAGTTACAACTGGGAGAGTAGGCCAAGCAATGGCAGATGGAATTTAACTTGGACAAGAGCAAAGTGCTGCATTTTGGTAAGTTAAACTGGGGCTGGAATTACACAGTAAATTATAGGTCCTTGGAGAATGCTGTACAACTGAGAACTAGGGGTACGTGTTCCCTGATAGTGGCAAACCAGGCAGCCAGAGTGGTGAAGGCATTTGGCATGCTTGCATTTACTGGAGAGGGCATTTATTACAAGAGCTGGGACTTCGTATTACATCTGTTCAAGTTTTTGGTGAGATTGCATGTGCAGTTCTGGTCACCTAGTGACAGGAATGATGCCATTAAACTGGAAACAATTCATAAAAGATTCTCAAGAATGTTACCAGGAGTGGAGGCTTAAATTATAAGGAGAGGTTAGATAGGTTAGAGCTTTTTTCCTTGGAGCATAGGAGGGTGAGAGGTGACCATATCAAGAGTTACAGTTTTTTTCCCCAGGGTAGAGGAGTATAAAACTAGATGGCCTGATGTGTAACATTTTCCCATGGTGGATGGTGGTTGTGTGGATTGAGCTGCCAGAGGAAGTGGTAAACAGTAGTAGAACAAATACAATGTTCAGATGATATTTGTACAAGTACTGTACACGATAGGAAAGTTTTAGGGGGTTAGAGTGCGAATGCATGTCAATAACTCAGGTAGACAGTTCAGATAGCTTGGATGTTTTGGGCCGCAGGACCTGTTTTCATGTAATATAACACTATGACTCTTAAAGGATCATTGGAAAATTTGTGTCAAGACATCTGCAATTCTGGAATTTAAATTTGCTGAGTTTTTTATGTGATCTCTATGGTTAGCTGAATAATGTAACGTAGGTCCTCAAAGACATCAGAAAAAAAAGGAAAAGGTTGATTTAGAGAACAAAACTGTAGATACTGGAACTGAGCCAGCTAAGCTGCTTTTATGGAAACAGGAGCAGGTTGGCATTTCAAGTCAAGTACCCTTCATTAGAATAAAGAGTGAAATCAAGTTATTCTATGTAACAAAGTGGAAGAAGGTAAAGGTTGGAACAAAGGGTAAAATAATGGAAACCATTGAAAGGACAGGTACACTCCTTGTCTGTATGCTATGTTCTTAATATTGTGAAATCTGGGTGATTTATTTAGTTTAGTCTCCTGGGATGTGTTGACCAGGCCTGATTATACAGCTGAAGGTAAAATTATAGGTGGGGAAGACAAAGGTGAGCAAAAACAGCAAGTTTACAATTTGATTCACTAGTTTTGCTATGCTTGTTTTGGAAGAAAACTAAGGTTTTATTTGACTCGTCTCCTGTAGATTTCTGGTACTTAAATAGCAGGTAATAACCACCTTTCAGTGTCTCAGGAATTAACATGGTTACAATTACTTAATAGATGTACGCCACCATTTTATGGTCTGTGGATATACCTAAGATATGACACACATACTGAGGATGTGTACCTAAGATTATTTACTACACAAAATTGTTATTACTGTTGAAGTAAGATCAGTCTTTTATTTCTGCAGATTTTATAAGACCAACTAAAACCAATTCAGTGGAATCCCTGCAAGAACTGTTGATGTCTGATTCTGAAGGCAGCTATGCTGGTGGAGTAGCCAGCCCCCGAGAATTAGCTTCACCTGACTTTGCAGCTGGATTTTGCCTGGAGAAATCAGAGGTCTGCCTTAAATACAATTTGTTTTTGGTTTGCAATGGTTACAGCAAAAGTACTGTAAAGCAGGCGAGAACACCTCAGCCTGGTAACATTTAATAGTTTTGGAGTGCTTTGACAATTCTCCATTAGTTCCCCAATTTCTTATTACACTGTATCCTTCATGGTTTGTCATAGCTCCTCACTGCTGTGATGCCTGGTTCTCAACATTATTGTATTTTGACCTATATTAAAGCCTATATTTTCTTTTGAAAGGCTTTTTGAAGTAGTTACTGAATACAGTGTAGTTAGAGAAATTGACCTTGCATGAGTCATAATTATATTTTCTTTTTGCAATATTTTTATTAATTTACATATAAGAACACAGAGTACAGGAAAAATATATATATCAATACATTATAATTATATTTTAAAAAATCTCTTCAATGTGAAATCCTGTACCTGTTATTTACACAAAATTATTAAAATAGCTATAGGGCATGAAGCACATTGTTAACAGAATTGCATTGAATAAATTTGCATTTCTCTCTGGCATAGAATAGCTTTACCATGTGACTTACTCCACTTTTAACTATAAAACTAAAAGTGATAGAAGCCAAATGGTTTTTGGAATATATTCAAATTAAAACTACCATATTGGTGGGTGAGGAATGGGATTTGTGTTGGTGCCCTGTTCTCCCTGGTGGTCATCCCCTATGTGATCCTTGTAACTGCAGTAGTCTTGTGGTTGTGCAACTCCCAAGGTCTGACTGCAGTTATTGCACAAATCAGGGGACTGCTGAGGTCTCACCCTTAGAGTATTCTGGCTTTCGGCTGGTTTGTATCTTTTCACAATTTCTCATGTTCTGAAACATGTAGAAACATACAGTGTGGAACCGAGCCCTTCAGCCTACCAAGAAGGACTGATCATCAAACACAGATTTACACTAATCTTATACTGACCTCCATGTTCCTATCAACTCTCCTCAGCTTCGGCCACTCACCTGCACAGGGGCAGTTCACAGTAGTACCTTGTAAAAATATTTGCACCTCCCCCCACCCCCAACCATTTGTTCATATAAATGAGTATTATAACCAGGGATTATGATCAATTTAACTGAAAATTTTTATTTGTGAATACATGCTCCTTTTTTTTTTTATCCCTCCCACAGTAAATTTCCCAAAAATCAGGGAAAATTGTAAAGCATGACATTCAAGAATTGAAATTTTAGCATTTCAAAAGTATTCATCCCCTTTTGCTCAGTACTTAGTTGAACTACCTCTTGCAGCTATTACAGCCAGTAGTCCTTTTGGATAAGTCTCTATTAGCTTTGCACAACACAATGGAGCAAGATTTGCCCATTCCTCCTTGCAAAACTGCTCAAGCTGTGCCAGATTTGTTGGGGAGCAGCAGTGGACAACAGTCTTGAGGTCTTGCCAAAGATGTTCGATGGGGTTAAGGTTAGGATTCTGACTGGGCCACTCAAGGACCTCCATTTCCTTCATTTGAAGCTACTCCATGGTTGTTCTGGTACTGTGTTTTGGGTCGGTGTCCTGTTGAAAGATTAATTTTCTCCCCATTTTAAGCTTTCTGACAGAGACGAGCAGTTCTCATCCAGGATCTCTCTGTATTTAGCAGCATTCATCTTCTCATCAATCCTCACCAGATTTCCTGTTCCTGCTGCTGAAAAGCATCCCCAAAGTATGATGCTACCTCCATCATACTTTACAGAAGGGATGGTGTTACCTGGTTGATGCGTACTATTAGATTTGTGCCACAGTACTGCTTAGTGTTGAGGCCAAAAATTTCCACTTTAGTCTCATCTGACCAAAAGACCTTCTACATCTTTACTGTGTCTTCTAGGTGATGTCTTGCAGAGTCTTTACAGGTAAAGATGTGTTTATTTTTTTAGCCAGTGTTTCTTCTCTGCCACTGTTCCGTAAATACCTCTTTTGTGCAAGATCTTGGTGATCGTGAAGCCATGAACTTCATCTCCAGTTCCAGCCTCTGAATTCTGAGTGACTTGGCATCACAGCAGCCTTTCTTACAATTGCTATTCTTCTCCAGCAACTAAGTTTAGAGAGGTGGCCTGACTTAGGGAGTGTGGCTGTGGTTTCATATTTTTTCCACTTTTTCATGATGGACGGCACTGAGCTCTGAGGTATGTACAGTACCTTTGAGACGTACCCTTCCCGGATTTGTGCTCTCTATTATCATTCCCCTGACTTATCTTGAATTTTTTGTCTTCAGTTTGGTTTGGTCTGTTGAAAATCTACCATTCTGTTGGACCATACAGAGAGTAGGGTTATTTATTCTTAGGAATTCATTGAAAACAGACAGGTGATCCTTCAGTTTTCTACAGCAACAAATTGGGTGAGTTGGTAATGTAATGCAGTATATTGTATCTGAGGAGAGTTGGTGTGTTAATTGCAAAGAGGATGACTACTTTTTCAGCCTCAATTTTAGTTTTTAATTTTTAATAAATTGTTGACAGGTTTTGGAGATTTTGATTTGATGCACAATGTTGTGTAGATCAGTAAGACGTGAAAATAGTTGTGGGGGCTGAGTACTTTCTCAAGGCACTGTATCAATCTACACATAGGATGTAGAAGAACACTGGTCACTGAAGAACATGCAAACTCCACACAGATAGTACTGGAGGTCAGGATGGAACTCACTGGAGTTATGAAACTGCAACTCCAGTCTCTGGTACATGTTTAAGGATTCCAAAGAAACACTATCCTTTAAAATTTAGAAACGGTTGAAAATAATTAAAATAGAAAATATTTTTCTTGCTATTAAAAAAAAATCTTGAATTCATTTGAAATCATTTAACTAATATAAAGTAAATAATATTAAAATAAACAAAGCACTTGTACTTTAATGAAGGATGGCAATAATGTCTAAATAAATGTGGCCCTGCCATGTCTGCCATGTCTTTAAAAATGTAAAATTAATTAACAATCTTATCAAGAATATTCACATAGAACATAGAATAGTACAGCACAGTACAGGCCCTTCGGCCCACAATGTTGTGCCGACCCTCAAACCCTGCCTCCCATATAAGCCCCCACCTTAAATTCCTCCATATACCTGTCTAGCAGTCTCTTAAACTTCACTAGTGTATCTGCCTCTACCACTGACTCAGGCAGTGCATTCCACGCACCAACCACTCTCTGAGTAAAAAACCTTCCCTTGAACTTCCCACCCCTTACCTTAAAGCCATGTCCTCTTGTATTGAGCAGTGGTGCCCTGGGGAAGAGGCACTGGCTATCCACTCTATCTATTCCTCTTATCATCTTGTACACCTCTATCATGTCTCCTCTCATCCTCCTCCTCTCCAAAGAGTAAAGCCCTAGCTCCCATAATCTCTGATCATAATGCATACTCTCTAAACCAGGCAGCATCCTGGTAAATCTCCTCTGTACCCTTTCCAATGCTTCCACATCCTTCCTATAGTGAGGTGACCAGAACTGGACACAGTACTCCAAGTGTGGCCTAACCAGAGTTTTATAGAGCTGTAACTTCTCCGTAACTTCCGCCACCTCCAACGGGATCCCACCACTAAGCACATCTTTCCCTCCCCCCCTCTCTCTGCATTCCGCAGGGATCGCTCCCTACACAACTCCCTTGTCCATTCGTCCCCCCCATCCCTCCCCACTGATCTCCCTCCTGGCACTTATCCGTGTAAGCGGAACAAGTGCTACACATGCCCTTACACTTCCTCCCTTACCACCATTCAGGGCCCCAAACAGTCCTTCCAGATGAGGCATCACTTCACCTGTGACGCGACTGGGGTGATATACTGCGTCCGGTGCTCCCTATGTGGCCTTTTATATATTGGTGAGACCCGACGCAGACTGGGAGACCGCTTTGCTGAACATCTACGCTCTGTCCGCCAGAGAAAGCAGGATCTCCCAGTGGCCACACATTTTAATTCCACATCCCATTCCCATTCTGACATGTCTATCCACGGCCTCCTCTACTGTAAAGATGAAGCCACACTCAGGTTGGAGGAACAACACCTTATATTCCGTATGGGTAGCCTCCAACCTGATGGCATGAACATTGACTTCTCTAACTTCCGCTAGGCCCCACCTCCCCCTCGTACCCCATCTGTTACTCTTTTTTATGCACACATTCTTTCTCTCACTCTCCTTTTTCTCCCTCTGTCCCTCTGAATATACCTCTTGCCCATCCTCTGGGTCACCCCCCCCCCGTCTTTCTTCCCGGACCTCCTGTCCCATGATCCTCTCGTATCCCCTTTTGCCTATCACCTGTCCAGCTCTCGGCTCTATCCCTCCCCCTCCTGTCTTCTCCTATCATTTTGCATCTCCCCCTCCCCCTCCAGCTTTCAAATCCCTTACTCACTCTTCCTTCAGTTAGTCCTGACGAAGGGTCTCGGCCTGAAACGTCGACTGCGCCTCTTCCTAGAGATGCTGCTTGGCCTGCTGCGTTCACCAGCAACTTTGATGTGTGTTGCTTTTATAGAGCTGCATCATTACCTTGCAACTCTTAAACTCTATCCCTCGACTTATGAAAGCTAACACCCCATAAGCTTTCTTAACTACCCTATCCACCTGTGAGGCAACTTTCAGGGATCTGTGGACATGTACCCCCAGATCCCTCTGCTCCTCCACACTACCAAGTATCCTGCCATTTACTTTGTCTTGGAGTTTGTCCTTCCAAAGTGTACCACCTCACACTTCTCAGGGTTGAACTCCATCTGCCACTTCTCAGCCCACTTCTGCATTTATCAATATCTCTGTGCAATCTTTGACAATCCTCTACACGATCTACAACACCACCAACATTTGTGTTGTCTGCAAACTTGCCAACCCGCCCTTCTACCCCCACGTCCAGGTCATTAATAAAAATCACAAAAAGTAGAGGTCCCAGAACAGATCCTTGTGGGACACCACTAGTCACAATCCTCCAATCTGAATGTACCCCCTCCACCACGACCCTCTGCCTTCTGCAGGCAAGCCAATTCTGAATCCACCTGGCCAAACTTCCCTGGATCCCATGCCTTCTGACTTTCTGAATAAGCCTACCGTGTGGAACCTTGTCAGATGCCTTCCTAAAATCCATATAGATCACATCCACTTAACTACCTTCATCTATATGCCTGATCACCTCCTCAAAGAACTCTTGTTAAACACGATCTGCCCTTCACAAAGCCATGCTGGCTGTCCCTGATCAGACCATGATTCTCTAAATGCCCAGAGATCCTATCTCTAAGAATCTTTTCCAACAGCTTTCCCACCACAGACGTAAGGCTCGCTGGTTTATAATTACCCGGACTATCCCTACTACCTTTTTTGAACAAGAGGACAACATTCGCCTCCCTCTAATCCTCCGGTACCATTCCTGTGGACAACGAGGACATAAAGATCCTGGCCAGAGGCTCAGCAATCTCTTCCCTTGCATCGTGGAGCAGCCTGGGGAATATTCCATCAGGCCGCGGGGACTTACCCGTCCTAATGTATTTTAACAACTCCAACACCTACTCTCCCTTAATATTAACATGCTCCAGAACATCAACCTCACTCATATTGTCCTCACCATCATCAAGTTCCCTCTCATTGGTGAATACCGAAGAGAAGTATTCATTGAGGACCTCGTTCACTTCCACAGCCTCCAGGCACATCTTCCCACCTTTATCTCTAATTGGTCCTACCTTCACTCCTTTCTTTTTCAATCTTTTTATTAGTTTCATAAAATATAGACATAACATAGCAATAATACAAATTGTTGGAAATACATTGTTATACTTAAAATGAGTAATTATAAAACCAAATAGTATAAATTGACAAAACTCCCAATCGTGTAGGATAACAATGAATAATACAGAACAAAAAAAAACTGAGAAAAATCTTGAGAAAGAAAAAAAATTGGAAAAAAAAACAAACCCCACCCCAAAAAAAAACTAAACTAAACAGAATTAGTCAACTAAACTAAAAAGACTTGGGCAATTCTAACGACGTAAAAATGGAAGAGAAGAAAACCTTAGTGTCGACGACTCCATTCCTCTCAACCAACAGTACAGAGAAGTAAAATAAGTTTGGAAATGGTCAAGTTACATCATATGAAAATGCTGAATAAATGGCCTCCCAAGTTTTTTCAAATTTAATGGAAGGGTCACAAACCACACTTCTAATTTTTTCCAAATTCAAACACAACATAGTTTGTGAAAACCAGTGAAATACAGTAGGAGGGTTAATCTCTTTCCAATTCAGCAAAATGGATCTTCCAACCATTAAAATAAGAAGTGCAATCATCCGGCGTGCTGAAGAGGTTAAATGATTTGAGTCTATCATTGGTAATCCAAAAATAGCAGTAATTGGATGAGGTTGTAAGTCTGTATTCAAAACCGTTGAAATAATATCAAAAATATCTCTCCAATATTTTTCCAACAAAGGACATGATCAAAACATGTGAGTTAAAGAGGCTATCTCGGAATGACATCTATCACATATAGGATTAATATAAGAATAATAACGAGATAATTTATCTTTGGACATGTGAGCCCTGTGCACTACTTTAAAACTGTATCAACACATGTTTAGCACATATAGAGGATGAATTAACCAATTGAAGAATTTATTCCCATTTTTCAATCGGTATAATAATCTTAAGTTCTCTTTCCCAATCAGCTTTAATTTTATTGGAAACATCAGGACATAAATTCATAATTATGTTATAAATAATTGCTACAACACTTTTCTGGGAGAGATTTAGATCTAAAATTTTTTCCAAAGTATCCATTGGATATGAGTGTGGAAAATTAGGAGAAGCAGTAATTAAGAAGTTTCTAATCTGTAGGTATCTAAAAAAGTGAGATCTGGGTAAGTTATATTTATTAGAAAGTTGATCAAAAGACATGAAACAACTATCCAAAAATAAGTCACGAAAATGTACTATACCTTTGGTTTTCCAATCAAAATAAGCTTGATCCATAGTGGAAGGTTGAAAAGGAAATTAGATATAATAGGACTTGCTAAAATAAATTGATTGAACCCAAAAAATCTTCGGAATTGAAACCATATATGTAAAGTATGCTTAACTATTGGATTATTCATTTGTTTATACAATTTAGAAGAAATAAAAGGAAGCAAAGTTCCTAAAACCGAACCCAAAGAAGACCCTTGTAATAAATTACATTCAAGATTTACCCAGTGTGGATTTAAAGATACATCCAAATCTCGTAACCAAAATTTTAAGTATCGAATTTTAATTGCCCAATAATAAAATCTAAAATTCGGGAAGGCGAGCCCCCCTCCTTTTTAGATTTCTGTAAATACCTTTTACCTAGCCTAGGATTTTTGTTCTGCCATATATATGAGGAAATTTTTGAATCAACATTATTGAAAAAAGATTTTGGGATAAAAATTGGAACCGATTGAAATACATATAGAAATTTGGGCAAAATAATCATCTTAATAGCATTAATCCGACCAATCAAAGACAAAGAAATTGGTGACCATTTAGTAAACAAAAGTTTAATCTGATCAATTAAAGGTAAAAAATTAGCTTTAAGTAAGTCTTTATACTTTTTCGTAATTATTATCCCTAAATATATAAATGATTCAGTAACCAATTTAAATGGTAAACATCCATAAATAGGTACCTGCTTATTTAGGGGAAATAATTCACTCTTATTAAAATGCAATTTGTAGCCAGAAAAATTACTAAATTGAGTCAACAAAGCTAGAATAGCAGGAATTGACTTCTCCGGATTAGAGGTATATAATAACAAATCATCTGAATATAGTGATAATTTATGTATTTCGTTTCCGCAGGTAATACCAAAAATATTGGGCGAGTCACGGATAGCAATTGCTAAAGGTTCAAGGGCGATATTAAATAGTAAAGGACTAAGAGGGCATCCTTGCCTAGTACCATGAAATAGACAAAAGAAGGGAGATCTTTGATTATCAGTGAAAACCGAAGCTACCGGGGAATAATATAACAATTTAATCCAAGATATAAATGTCAAACTAAAATTAAATTTCTCAAGCACACTAACTAAATAAGGCCATTCAACTCTGTCAAAGGCTTTCTCAGCATCTAATGAGATAATACATTCCGGGGTAATAAGTGAAGGGGTATAAACAATATTTATTAAAGGATGAATAACGATTTTTAATAAATCCAGTTGGTCCATAGATGTAATTTGAGGTAATACCTTCTGTAACCTAGTTGCTAAAATTTTTGAAAAAATTTTTGAATCTACATACAAAAGACATATCGGTCTGTATGATGCACGATCAGTAGGATCTTTAGTCTTTTTAAGAATTAAGGAAATAGAGGCTTCATAAAACGATTGTGGTAATTACCTAAACTGATTGCTTCTTTGAATATTCTAGACAACCATGGAGAGAGAATAGAGGAAAAGGATTTTAAAAATTCCACTGTAAACCCATCTGGACCGGGTGCTTTACCAGAATTCAATGATGAGCTTGCAGTTATTATTTCTTCCTCTGTAATAGGAGTTTCTAATGATAAGCAATCTTCGGGTGATAATTTCGGAAAATTCAGTTTACTTAAAAAATCATGCATGGTATTAAAATCATGAGGAAAATCAGAGTGATATAAAGAGGTATAAAATTCTTGAAAGATTTTGTTTATCCCATCATGATCAACTGTCAAAGTATCATCGTGTTTGCGAATCTTAGTAATTTGACGTTTAACCGAAGCAAATTTCAATTGATTAGCCAATAATTTACCTGATTTATCACTATGAATATAAAAACCACTTCTAGTTCTCATTAATTGATTTTCAGTCGAGGATGTTAATAGTAAGCTATGTTCCAATTGAAGTTCAACTCTGTGTTTGTACAGCTCCTTACTGGGAGAAATAGCATTTTTTTTTATCAATTTCTTTAATTTTATCAACCAACAAGAGTTGATTCTTGGCACGTTTTTTCAAACCAGCCGAATGGGAAATAATCTGACCATGGATAAGCTTTAAAAGCATCCCAAACTGTTCCATTGGAAACTTCTTCCATAGTATTAATTCAAAAGAAGAAATCTTTTCAAGTTCCTTTATAAACTTGACAAAGTCCAAGTCTTGAAGCAAAATAGGGTTAAATCGCCATTGTCTATTAGTACAAGAAGTATCCATTAACTTGATAGAAAGTTTCATTGGAGCATGATCTGAAATGGCGATAATGTCATAATTACAATCAATTACAGATGGGATTAATCGAGAGTCAATAAAAAATAGTCAATTTGAGAATAATAACGATGAACATGTGAAAAGAGTGAGAATTCTTTAATGTTTGGGTGTAGAAATCTCCAAATTTCTGAAACCCCAGAGTCAAACATAAAAGAGTTAATAAGAGTAGCTGACTTATTCGGTAAAGCCGGACTACCTATGGATCTGTCCAACATGGGATTCAAACATAAATTAAAGTCACCGCCCATTATCAACATTTACTCGTTTAAGTTAGGAAAGGAAGTGAATATGTGTTTTAAAAATTCAGGATAATCCACATTCGGAGCATAAGCATTAACCATAGCAACCTTTTTATTAAAAAGTAACCCAGTGATTAACAAAAATCTGCCGTTAGGATCTGAGATAATGTCTTGATGAATAAATGTAATTGAGGGATCTATAAAAATTGAAACGCCTTTAATTTTGGCTTGGGAGTTTGAGTGGTATTGTTATTCTTTCCAGAACTTAAAGAAGCATTGATTATCCTCTTTCCTTACATGAGTTTCTTGTGCAAAAATAATATGAGCATTCAGTCTTTGGAATACTTTGAAAATCTTTTTCTGTTTTATTGGATGTTTTAAATCATTTGTATTCCAAGAGACAAAATTAATAATGTGAGCCATAATTTAAGATTAACCCTTTGGTGAGTAAAGGGTTAACTATAATGTGAACTCATGAAATCGGAAGAGGAATACATGATCAGAGAGGAACCGGAAATCCCGACACTGCAGACATCTTTGTAGTCCTAAATCAGCCCAATAGAAAAAATTAAAAAACAAAAAGACTACCCTACCCACCATCCCCAAGAGCCCCGAACTAAGCCAGAAAAGGCTGAAGAAAGAACTAACTAATACAACTTCTAACCCCATTTCTACAGGAGGCAACTCCAAAGATATATGTTATATAGATGACCCCCCCAGAAACTGATATATATATATAAAAAATTAAACACTATACTAAAATAATCTACATAGTATAATTACTAAGATATATAAATAAGAAATAGTATCAATATGTATGATTAGTTAATTATAAATGAGAGTAAATAAAATATCGCTTCCAAAAAAAAGGGGATTATGGGAAGAAGAAACATAAGAACATGGCGTCCCAAAAAGAACAAAGGAGATTATGCAAAAAGAAAAACAAATCGCCATTTTAATTGTACAGAAACAAAAATAAAGAACATATAACTGAAAATGATCGTCAGACCAAATCGTTAGTAAGAATATCGGAAAACAAAAAGTTAAGGAAAAATTAACTAAAAGAAAGTAACATTATTTGCAAGAAATAACTATTTTATGTAAGTTGTAAAGTAATAACTATAGTAAGCACAAAACAAAAATCTTGAGCTTATAAAAAACCTTCATCGTACGGTGGTAGAAGGTTTATTTTTTTAAAAAAACACCAGAGCAAAAAGCTGATACTGAGAGCACAGAATATTAATTAAAGGGCGGTGTCCGCATCAGATGGGTAGTTATCATCCAAAAAGCTTTGAGCGGCGGTTATGGAATGGAAGACGCGACGAGATCCATCAGGAAGAGAAATTCTGAGACGTGCAGGATACAATAATGCCGGTTTGAGATTTTTTTGATAACATTCCGACAACAGAGGTTTAAAAGTCAGTCACTCCTTCATCACTTTGGGACTGTAATCTTGAACTATCCTGAAGGAATGCTGGCGATACTTGATCATCCCTTGTCGACGAGCAGTCTGGAGAAGCTGTTCTTTGACGTTAACATAATGGAAACGAAGAATAATTGGTCTCGGTTTGGATACAGCCGATGTCGACTTTGACCGCGGTATACGGTGGACACGGTCAAGTAATGGAGGCTTGTTGGGAAAAACTGAACTGAACGTATCCTTTAAAAGTTGAGCAAAGAATATTGAAGGGTCTCCATCCTCAACATCCTCGGGTAGACCAATTATACGTAAGTTTTGTCTTCTCGATCGATTTTCAAGACCGATGACTTTGGATTTAAAATGTTGCAGTTGTTTAATAGTCAAAGCTAAATTCTGCTCTAAGTTCTCGACTTTTGAATCCGTCTTCTGAGATTTAATATCCAGTTCAGAGATTCTACTTCGATGTTTTTGAACTTCACAATCCAAGGATTTCAGAGATTCCGTGATTGATTTTAAATCTTCATTAAGGCTTTGACATTGTTGTTCAAATTTACCAGATAAACTTTCAGATAAATTTTACCGTTGTTCCTCGAACTTTTCCTCTAGAAACTTCTTCATAACCTCATAAGATAGCTCCGTTTGCTTAGAGTCACCTTTCTTTTTTCCTCCGTTCCCGTCAGAATCTTTCCCATCTTTGGCTTTGGATCTTGTACTCATTTCTTTAAATTCCAGAGTTGCAATTTAAGAAAAAATGAGTAAGATGGAATAAATCTTCTGGTGTGGATAAAATTAATTAGATCAAGGAGTTCATAGGTTAAAAAAGATAACGGGAATGGAGCGGAGCCAGAAGCGACTTCACTCCATGAGCGCTTCCTGCAGAATCCCTTCACTCCTGTCATCCTTTTTTTCTTCACATAATTGAAGAATGCTTTGGGGTTTTCTTTTACTCTGCTCGCCAAGGCCTTCTCATGCCCCTTCTTGCTCTTCTCAGTCCCTTCTTAAGCTCCTTTCTTGCTTCCCTATATTCCTCAATAGACCCATCTGATCCCTGCTTCCTAAACCTCATGTATGCTGCCTTCTTCCACCTGACTAGATCTGCCACCTCACTTGTCACCCATGTTTCCTTCACCCTACCATTCTTTATCTTCCTCACCGGGACAAATTTATCCCTGACATCCTGAAAGAGATCTCTAAACACTGACCACGTGTCTATAGTGCATTTCCCTGCAAGAACATCATACCAATTCACACCCGCAAGTTCTAGCCTTATAGCCTCATAATTTGCCCTTCCCCAATTAAAAAATTTTCCTTTCCTCTCTGTGCTATCCTTTTCCACGATAATGCTAAAGGCCAGAGAGCGGTGGTCACTGTCCCCCAGATGCTCAGCCACTGAGAGATCTGTGACCTGACCCGGTTCATTACCTAGTACTAGATCTAGTATGGCATTCCCCCTAGTCGGCCTGTCCACATACTGTGACAGGAATCCGTCCTGGACACACTGAACAAACTCTGCCCCATCTAAACACTTGGACCTAATCAGGTGCCAATCAATATTAGGGAAGTTAAAGTCACCCATGATAACAACCATGTTATTTTTGCACCTTTCCAAAATCTGCCTCCCAATCTGCTTCTCTGTATCTCTGCTGCTCCAGGGGGCCTATAGAATACCCCCAATAGAGTAACTGCTCCCTTCCTGTTCCTGACTTCCACCCATACTGACTCAAATGTGGATCCTGCTACATTACCCACCCTTTCTGTAGCTGTAATAGTATCCCTGACCAGTAATGCCACCCCTCCTCCCCTTTTTCCGCCCTCTCTATCCCTTTTAAAGCACTGAAATCCAGGAATGTTGAGAATCCATTCCTGCCCTGGTGCCAGCCAAGTCTCTGTAATGTCCACTACATCATAATTCCATGTATGTATCCAAGCTCTCAGTTCATCACCTTTGTTCCTGATGCTTCTTGCATTGAGGTACACACATTTCAGCCCTCCTACCTTACTGTCTTTACACCGTTTATTCTGCTTCTCTTTCCTCAAAGCCTCTCTATATGTTAGATCTGACTTTACTCCATGCACTCCTTTCACTGCTCTATTGCTCTGGGTCCCATGCCCCTTGCAAATTAGTCTAAACCCTCCCGAACCATGCTAGCAAACCTACCTGCAAGGATATTGCTCCCCCTTGAGTTCAGGTGCAACCCATCCAATCTGTACAGGTCCCACCTTCCCCAGAAGAGATCCCAATGATCCAAAAATCTAAAACCCTGCTCCCTGCACCAACTCCTCAGCCACAGATTCAACTACCATCTCCTCCAATTCTTATCATCACTGTCACGTAGCACTGGCAGCAATCCTGAGAACATCGCCTTTGAGGTCCTGTTCTTCAGCCTTCTGCCTACTTGCCGAAACTCACACTTCAGGACCTCATCCTGCCTATGTCGTTGGTCCCAACATGTCACGACTTCTGGTTGCTTTCCCTCTCGTACCAGGATGTCGTGCAGAGACATCGGGAGGCCACAAACCATGCGGGTGTGCTTCTCACGTCCACAAGATCTCCTGTCTGCTCCCCTGACTATAGAGTCTCCAATGATGACAGCTCTCCTCTTCTCCGTCCCACCCTTCTGCACCACAGGGTCAGACTCAGTGCCGGAGGCCCTGCCACCGTGGCTCACACCTGGTCGGTCGTTATTTCACATCTCTAATGATGCCAGAGCAACAAATTTAATCCTTGATGATGATGCATAAATTACTGAGGTTGTTCTTTGTCAGTTTGCCATTGTTCAAGCACGTCATTTAGAGTTACTGCATTATAATGTATTAATGTCTGTCCTTTATGTCACCTAATTGTTTTTAACCAGCAGTCAATGATCATTGATTAGTATTTTCATAGATAATTTTTCACATTTTAGGTTGATGAGGGAATCAATATTTCAGACAGAAAATATCCAGCTGAAGAGGCAAAAATGAGTGACAAAATATTGCCTTCTAAGAAGGAGTCAAATCCAAAATTCTGTCTTGGATCTAGCTGTAGTAATGCTACAGGGTGGACAACTTGTTCTCTGAGGTGAAGTACACAACTTATAGTTCAGAAATTCTGTGTTGTATTACTTCTACTTCTATGGAATATCCACTCTTTTTGGAGTCCACAATTGTTTAAAATGTCTTTCAAGAACAAATCCCTAGAATCTGTACATGAACCTCTACACCCTTTTTCACTACTTCATATCAAAGAAAATTATCCAGTGAATGAATTGTATGATATATTGTGTCTGTATGATGGTCTTTATGTAGTAATATACATTGTATAGCAAAATGTAGTATATTTTGTAACATTGCAAAGAACTTCATAGGAATATTGGACAATGTAGAACATTATCTAAGATCACAACAGATACTAGATGAACCTGGTACATGGGCCAAGGAATGGCAGATGGAATTTAACTTGGGCAAGTGCAAGGTGCTACATTTTGGTTAAGCCAGGGCAGAACTTGCATGGTAAATGTTAGGGCACTGGACAGTGTTGTAGAACAGCGAGAACTAGGGGTATAGCCACATAGTTCCCTGAATTTAGTGACACAGGTAGACATGTAAAGGTGGTGTTTGGTATTCTTGCTTTCATCAGTTGTTCAGGAGTTGGGATATCGTGTTACAATTACATAAGTTGTTGGTGATACGACTCTTGGAGAATTGTGCATAGTTCTGGTTGGAAAGCTATAGGAATTATGCAGATAAGCAGGAAAGGGTGCAAGAAAGATTCTCAAAGATGTTCCTGGGACTTGAGGTTGACTTTTTCCCCTGGAGCAGTGGAGATTCAGGACTCTAGAGATATTTAATTACGTGAGTGGTGTAGGTGAGTTTGATAGCTACAGTCTTTTCTGCAGTAGGGGAGTCTATAATTACAGGACATAAATTTGAGGTGAGAGGACAAAGGTTTACAGAGGAGAATTTTTTTTTCAGATGGAGTTGTGTCTACGTGGACTGAGCTACCAGAGGAAGATGTAAAGGTGTGTGCAATTACAATGGTTTAGAAGGATATGGACTAAACACAAGCAAATGGGTCTAGTTATAGATAGCTTGAGCTGAAGTGCCTGTTATGCTGTGTGACTCTGACATTATCAAGCAAGAGTATGAAACCAAGTCAGTGGGTTTATTTGGGCCGAAAACCAAGAGCTTGGTCAGAAAAGTAAGTATTAAGGCCAAAAGATAGAGAAAGAGGTAAGGGAGTAGAGAGATTTGTGGAGGGAATTCCAAAGCTTTATGATCTTGACAGCTAATCACACAACTGCTGAAGGTGGAGCAATTAAATTTGATGATAAACAATGGCTAGAGTTGCAGGAGTAACTCTTGATTGCAGCAGGGCTGAACTCTGTTTAAATTGTTTCTATTTCATATATAGTAGAAGAAATAGTTGAAAAAAGTGGTTTTGATTTTAAACAGTGAAAATCTATTAATTCCAAGATATTAGAGGGATGATCATGATAAAAATGGTTACCGAGTCAACTAAGCAAATATTAAAAAGTATGTCCAAAGACATGGACAGACGAGTAAATTATAATGAGGATGTTAAAGGGGCAGAAGGAAAATGTTGAACATTAATAAATTGACTGCATTAAAAGGCGTGTCATTTTAGTTTTCATGTTAAAACTGAAAGACAGACATAAATTTAAGGGTTATATCTGCAAGGCATCTAACAAAATTAGAGGAATAGCCTACTATGCTATAAATACAGAAATCTGGTTTGACATTAAGTTTGAGAAGTGATTCAGAATTGTATTAGCCATTCTTTATGTGTCACCCAGTAATGAATGTAACTGATGTTAGAGGAGCACGTTGTGCAAAAGGTGGCCAATGTGATTGTAATAGCTCCAAGACCATCTTATTGTCCTTGCTGTTTCAGCTGTATCCTCTTTCTTATTCTTCCTTGAGTTTTTTTTCATCTTTCCTCCCATGTCAAAGCCAAGTTATCATTTGGACCTAGTACGTGCAAATACTTTGTGTTTCTTAGCTTCAGTGCTTGAGACCTGTTTAATGTTTAATTTTATTAATCCTTCTGTTATTAGAGCAGTTCAAATGTAACTCACTGAAGTCTTCCTGACAATTTAAAATTATTTTTTATTAGTCCTGCAAGACCTCCCACTGTAGGCCTACGAGCAATAATGGAAATGGAGGAAAATATGCAAAAATGTGTCAGTGCGCCAAAGACTAATGCAGGGTAAGAGCAAATCTGTAAAATCTTAAAACTAAATAATCTGAACAAAGATTTTCACTATTCTCCATTCTGCTATTTTTGCATATTGTGGAATATTATTCAAATTTGTTTTTGTTTTGTTGAAGACACATCTTCAGGTGAATTTTTAAAATACTCATCCTGAGACTGGTATTTTGCTCCTTGTAACCATGAGTAAATCCAAAGCTGTCAGTAATAACATTTCATATCATCCCATACTTTTCTATAAATTGATAAATTGGTTTATTGTGACAAGAACCAAGGTACAGTGAAGAATTTGTCTTGCGTACTGTCCATATAGATAATTCATTACAACATTTAAAGTTGTACAAGGTTAAAAACTAACATAATGCAGAATAATGTATTACAATTACAGAGAAAGTGCAGAGCAGGTAAACAAGGTGCAAGGCCCTAATGACGTAGGTTGTCAAGTTGAGAGTCCATCTTAATGTTCCCTCTGATTTTTTTTTACACCTTTGCTCTGAGTGGGAAATTTTTTACACTCTAAAAACTGCTTGGCTGTTCAAATGTTAGGAAAATTCCAGCTGTGAGAAATTAAGAAAATTTCGGCAACAAAGGCTATGTGCGCAGGAGCATTTCAGTTACTGCGTAGCCATGCTCCCGCACCGCTCAGAACAGTGATCTTATTATACTAAGGGACTGTTTGATAGATTTATAATAGGATTGAGGCTGTCTTTCAGCCTAGTGGTATGTGCTTTCAGGCACTTATGACTTCTGTCTAATAGAGGTTGGGATGAAGAGAAGAGAATATCTGGGGTGGGTGAGATCTTTATGTTGGCTGGTTTACTGAGGCAACAAAAAGTGTAGTTCATGGACAGGAGGCTGGTTTCTGTGATGCACTGAACTGTGTCCTCAACTATTTACAATTACTTTTGGACAATGGGCAAAGCAATTGCCAAACCAAACCAAACCAAGCCACGTGGATCTGGATAGGATTTTGTCTTTTGTGTATGGTTGAAATTGGTGAAGGTCAGAGGGGATATGCCAAATTTCTCTAGCCTCCTGAAGAAATAAAGGTCTGGTGAGTGTTCTTTGCTGTGACATCTACAGTTGCAAGAAGTAGTTTGTGAGCCCTTTGCAATTACTTGTTTTTTTGCAGTAATTACTCATAAAATGTGGTCTGATCTTCATCTAAGTCACAGTAATAGACAAACACAATCTGCCTAAACTAGTAACATGTGTAAACAGTTGTACTTTCATGTCTTTATTGAACACATTGTTTAATCATTCACAGGCCTAGCTGGAAAAATAATGTGAACCTTGTAATAACGGGTAGAACCTCCGTTAGTAACAATAGCCTCCACCAGATGTTTCTTGTAGCTGCTGACAGACTTGCACAACAGCGAGCAGCAATTTTAGACCATTCCTCCATACAAAAAGGTTTCAGTTCATCAATATTTCTGGGATACCTTTGTAATTACCTGGTTTGAACAGCCCTTTTCAAGTCATGCCACAGCATCTCATTTGGGTTAAGGTCTGGACTCTGACTTGGCCATTCCAAAAAAACAATTTTCTTATTTTTAAATCATTCTTTTGTTGATTTTACTCTTGTGTTTCGGATCATTGTCTATTTAAATCATCCAACTTCTATGAAGCTTCAGATGATGGACTGCTACCCTGGGATTCTCCTGTAAAATGTCTTGATACAATTTTGAATTTATTGTTCTCTCAACGATTGCAAGCTGTCCAGATCCTGAGTCAGCAAAGCAACCCCTAATCATGATGCTCCTTCCACCATGCCTCAGCTGGGATGAGGTTTTGGTGTTGATGTGCAGTGCCCTTTTTCCTCCAAACATAGCAATGTGCATTGCTGCCAGAAAGTTAAACTTTGTCTTATCTGTCCACAGAACATTGTCCTAGAAGTGTTGTGGATCATCCAGGTTGTATTTTACAAACTTGAGCCACGCAGCAATGTTGTTTTTTTGGTGAGCAGTGGTTTCCTCCATGGTGTTCTTCCATGAACACCATTTTTGTTCAGTGTTTTTCTTATAGTGGACACATGAACAGAGACTTCAGCAAGTTCTGGAGATTTCTGCAGGTCTTTTGCTGTTACCCTTGGGTTCTTATGTCCTTCAGCATTGCACGTTGTGCTCTTGGTGTGATCTTTGTAGACAATTTCTCTGACTGTGGACTGATGAACACGCAGGTATTTAGAAATGCTTTTGTAGCCTTTTCCAGCACAATGCATCTCTACCCTTTATCTAAGATCCTCTGAAAGTTGTTTTGATTGAGGTATGCTGCACATAAACAGATCTTTCGTGAGAAGAGCAGGCTCTGTCAGTAACCTAACTTTGTGTGTGTTTTTCATAGGGTGGGGCACCTCTACAACCTACACCTCCAATTTCATCTCATTGATTGGAACACCTGACTCCAAATAGCTTTTGTAGAAGGCACTACCCCAGAGGTTCACTTACTTTCTTGAAACCTAGACTATGATTGTTTAAATGGTGTATTCAGTACTGATGAGAAGTAGTACAATTGTTTGCGTGATATTAGCTGAGGCAGATGGTGTTTGTCTATTAATGTGACTTGGATGAAGATCAGACCACATTTTTTGAGGAATTAATGCAGAAAATCAAATAATTGCAAAGGGTTCTTAAACTATTTCTTGTAACAGTATGTGGCTGGAGCAGGACAGGCTACTGGTGATGTTTACACCTAGGAACTTGAAGCTTTCAACTCTCCTGACCTCAGCACTGTTGATAAAGCAGAAACATGTGCACTGCCCCCTTTCCTGAAGTCAATGACCAGCTCTTTTTTTTGCTGACATTGAGGGAAGATTTGTCATGATACAATCTCACTGGACTCATTATCTTCTTCCTGTGCTCATTATTATTTGACACACTGCCCATTATGCTGGTATCCATCTGCAAACTTATAAATCAGGGCTTCCTAATCTTTTTCTATGTCATGGACCAAAGCCATTAAGCACGGGGTGTGTGGACCCCAGGTTGGGAATCCGTGTTGCAAGTGGAATTAGACAAGAACCTGGCCATGCAGTCGTGAGTGCATAAGGAGTAGAGAAGAGAGTACAGCATTTTTTTAATGAAATAATCATATATTTTCACCATCTGTAAAATGAACCTTTCCACACAGTAAATATATATTCTGTGTATGTTGATACATTATTTTCATCACAATCCCTTTGGAGTCTGCATTGGCTAAAGGTGTTGTATTAGATTTGGCCTATATTACGTTCCAAGGAAGGGAATTTGTGCTATCATGGATATTCTAAAGCTCGATGTGCATATGATAATGGGTTATGTGTAGTATTGCCCTGATGGTAAAGATTTTATTGTTCCTGGAAACGTTCAGTTGATTCCCCAAAAGTTAAGTTCTAATAGTATGTGGAAAATTCTTAACTAACTTTCTAACCTGTCCATGTAAAATGTGGGGAGAATTTTAAAAAATTGACGTAAGATTAGTGTAAATGAGTAATTGATGGCCAGAGTGGATGTGGTGGGCCAAATTACCTATTTCTATACTATGCCTGTCCATGACTCTTATAGTTTAGAAGAGTGACAATAGTTTAAACCTTCAGAGCAGATTAACATTCATAGGACTGAAATATAAAACAATTCTTTTTCCTTTTAATATAAAAAATGTCTGCCAGAAGTGTGTAAGACTGTGAGAAAACTTTAACAATGCAACATTTCCACAGTGGGAATAAATTATTGTGCCATGGAGGAAAGCTCTCTCAGAAACAAAGGAAGATGATTGCAATGGCTGCTAAAGAGCCAAGCACAAACAGCAGACTGGACAACCCTCCCTTGAAATCAAGCCTAACTGCACAATTAACCCCATCTAAGATGGGAAGTGCTTGGTAAGATCAAGTATAACAAATTAAATTGAATGAATTTTAAATAGTAATTAAAGCTTTTGCCCTGTTTCTGTTATATGTTTGGTTAGTGTTTTGTTTGTGATGATCTTCATGTATCAGCTTCATGTCATGTGCAACTTGCCTCACTTAAATATATTTTTCCATTTTGAAGTTCTTATTGAACTTATCCAAGGTAAAAGGCTTGGAATTCCAGTTGTGAAAACCAAATATGAAAACTTGAAGATATACTAGGCTGTCAACTTTGGTATAATTGAGAAGCAGTACTGATTTATTTAGTTCTCCTTAGTTACTTTAAAATGTAATTGTAAGCACTTACAAAACATTTTTATTTAGGGCTACTCCATTCATTGGGTTCTCCTCTCCAAAATCATTCCGTGACCTATTGGTAGAAGAGAAGTCATCAGAAAGACCAGGTGATTCCCTGCTTTCCAGCTCATGGGAATACAGTTCTAAAGAAGAAGAGCACCATAACAAATATGAGCAACCAATCAGGTGAAGAATTCAAGAAAACTTTTTTTTATATTTTAATCTGTTTTAATAATGAAGATGTTGGAAATCTGAAATAAAAAATGCTTCCTGACTTGCTGGGTGTTGCATGCACTTTCTACTTCTATTTAAATTGACACATAATGAAATAACAGTATCCAGTTTTATGCAACATACATCAAAGTTGCTGGTGAACGCAGCAGGCCAGGCAGCATCTATAGGAAGAGGCGCAGTCGACGTTTCAGGCCGAGACCCTTCGTCAGGACTTTTTATGTTCAGGTTTTCTAATATAAAATTTTCTCCAAAAGCTTTACCTATATCACTAATCATTTAGGTATTTTGCTACTATAGATTGGGTCATCCATAGAAAAGCATGACCAGTTGATTTAAGTTTATTTGTTAATTTTAATAATTCAACCTTTGTCACTATTGTCTGCAGGGTTGCACAATATGTGAATCTGTTGATCCCTGTGCAAACAGTCCAATATCTTGCATAAAAACTTTCATTTCTTGAGATGTACAATAAAGTGTATGTGAAATATTCAAGAGAACTAAACTGTATTTCAGTTAAATCTTCATGTTTATGTGTTAACATTCAAAGAATTCTTCAGTCAACTTATTTACTGGAACTGTTTTGTCTTTTTATAAAGTAGCTTGAGCTCTGAAATAAGTAGATCTTGTGCAAACCTCTTTGTTCTTGGATAGCTGTATGGATCTTCTCTATGGACAGAAGAAATAAGAGCAGGAGTAGGTTATTTGACTTTTTGAGCCAGCTCTGCTATACATCAAAATGTTGATCTTTTTTTCTGCAACACCATTTTCCTGTCCTATTCCCATAGCCCTTTTTTCTCTATTTTAGAAATCTGTTGATTTTTGTTGTGAATGAATTCTGAATTTACAGGGTGGAGAATTCCAAAGCTTCACAGTCCTTCGCATGAAGACATTTTTCCCTCCTCTCCATCCACCCTAAACAGCTTACCTTTTGTTCTGAGCCTGTTGAGCTTTATTATTAACCTCCTATTTTCATCCTTTTGCTCACAAAATTTTGGTAGTGGAAGTTCTTCCCTGCTTCAAAAGGGCAATGATTATACCAGTGCCCAGGAAGAGCAGGATGAGCTGCCTTAGCGACACCTACATCAATGTAGCACTAGAGTGGCACTCACATCGACGGTGATGAAGTGCTTTGAGAAGTTGGTTATGGCTAGAATTAGCTTCTGTCTCAGCAAAGACTCTGCAATTTGCCAATTTCTACTCTAGGTCTACAGTGGTGCAATCTCATTGGCTCTTCATGTGGCCTTGGAACATCTGGACAATACAAATACTTATGTTTATTGACTGCAGCTCAGCATTTAACATAATCATTGCCACAATACTAACCAAAAAGTTTGAGCATGTGGGCCTCTGTACCTCCCTCTGCAACTGAATCCTTGACTTCCACACCAGAAGACCATAATCTATACGGATTGGAAATAACATCTGTACCTCACTGACGGTCGACATTGGTGTACCGCAGGGGATGTGTGCTCGGCCCACTGCTCTACTCTCTCTACACCCATGACTGTGGCTGGGCACAGCTCAAATGCCATCTATAAATTTGACATTACAACTATTGTTGGCAGAATTTCAGATGGTGACAAGAGGGCATACAGATGGTGACAAGAGGGCATGTATGTCCTGGATACTATGGAGGCTAGTGCCCACAATGAGCTGACAAGTTTATTACTTGTCAGCTCATTGTGGGCACTAGCCTCCATAGTATCCAGGACATCTTCAAGGAGCGATGCCTCAAAAAGGCGGCATCCATCATTAAGGGCTGCTATCACCCAGGTCATGCCTTGTTCTCATTGCAACCACGAGGAAGAAGGTATAGAAGCGTGAAGGTGCATACTCAATGATTCAGGGTCAGCCTCTTCTCCTCTGCTGTCTGATTTTGAATGGACACTGAATTCATGAACACTACCTCACTAGTTTTTTATTTCTATTTTTGAATTACTTATTTAATATACAGTTGGAAGAATAAGTTTGTAAATGCTTTGCAATTACCTGGTTTTCTGCATTAATTACTCACAAAATGTGGTGCTGAAAGTGAATGAGTCACTACCAAAGCTAAAGTCAAGCTTCATAAAGTAATTATTTCCTTTAAATATTAATGTAGTACTTAATACGAATAAAAGCTTTGTTGGTCCATCTTGAAGACCGACTTATGGTGATTTCAAAATCCTCTGTTTTTAGTGGATTGTTTATGAAATCTGTAATCATCTTAGTCTCAATTTACATTATACATAAGTGAATTCCAGTAGGCATCCAGGATAGCAAATACATTTTTGGTCTAGTGTGTATGTAACAATTGCTTATTTACACAACTTCTACCTTAAGACCTTTGTAAACCACTTTGTTAAAGTAAGTAAATCTTAGCCTTGCATTTGTGGATTTTTTTGTAACATGTATCTAATGTTATGATGACCACTTTGAAAATTGGCCCAGTGCAAATGCAGGAAATAATTTACTCTTTAAAAAGCCATTGTACTTCAAGTGTACGAATCCGAATTTAGCAAAATAGCACTTGCTAACAATTGAGAATTGCGAGATTCAGAATATTATGGGTAATCTTTCCTTTGTCGAACGGCATCTAATTTATATTCAGCAATTCTTAACAATTGTAAGGCAACTGGGTCTTGCTGTCTAATGAGGAAGTGAATTCACTTGAAATTGCTTCGTCTCCAGCAGTCCTTGGTTAACGACGGTTACCAAAAGCCAACCAACAATGACTCCAATTACTTTTGCGGCTATTGTGGAAGAGGAACGTCAGCAAGAGGCTGCACTTGTGAAGAGCAGGGAGAAGCCACTGGCGTTGATTCAGGTAATGTTACATGAAACAGGTAAACTGTTGCACAACTAACATGGTTTCCCATTCTTGTACTGGATATCATAGGCAATGAAGACAGCCTGCCAAACACGGCTTTCACTATCCTGTATACTCTGCCCTTTCTGATCATTAAAAATGCAACTCTGTGTTTACATCACAGCAACTGTGCTACTTTGATATCTACAAAATGCCTTCAATTTGAAATCCCTCACATTTGACAAACAGGAAACATTTTATTCTCAGTTGTCATCCTGAAACTACTTGCTTTTTTACTACAGTTAACTGGAAATTCAAGGGAGGTAGATCTTTCTAGAGATTATCCAAGGACATGAGAAATTGCTCACCAATGTCGAGGGCAATGGGATCATTTTTTTCCTTTTCTATACAAACCATCTGTGAATCTGTATACTCTTGGTGTCCTGATTCATACTGATGACATTTATACAGGGAGTACCTGGAGTAATTAATACATTTCTTTTTATTCCAGAATCTTCATTAGATGCTTTATGCTATGTGATTCATATATAAAATGAAACACACAAGGTGGAGGGGAATTGTATAATTAAGCCAGGTCTAGATGGGGTGCAATTGGAGTGCACTCATTGAAGATAATTGCTAGATGAAACAGACACAAGTTAAGGAAATAATTCAAAACACAGAACATATTGTCAGACAAGGTAGCAGAAACAAACATTCATCTTGAGTACTTGATACATCATTGCATACCAGTACAGATAAAGAACTGTGAAGGATCAGATCCATTTGGACTAGCACGTACAAGGAATGCCAAAAATTCCTGTGATACATCAATTTTTGGAGCTTGCCCTGGCACAGGTTCAACTGGTTGAATTACCTCCATTTATGCTACAATATCACTAATTCTTAAGTACACTAAAACTCCTAGAATCAGCACATTCTGAACTTTGGTAACTCTGAACTGACAGGGTTTCCAGACAATTGGTAAGGTTGGCCCAGCAAATGGAGTTGTTACCTCACAACCCTGACTCTGATCTGTGCTGCTTGTGTGGAATTTGCATATTTTCCATATAACTCTGGTTTACCCAGAATTTACCCTGCCCCTAGTCTATAGTGATAGAACATGAGGTGTTGGAGGAGGATGTGGGGAGAGTAAAATGGGATCCATATTCAATTAGTAGGGATGGGTGCTTGATGACTGCTGTGAACTCAGTGGGTCAGCTGGCCTGATTTTTGTGCTTTGAGACCTATAATATTACTTATTAATATCCCAAATACACCTTTAATTCATTTTAAAAAATGTGTTACATAGTATTACTTTTCCGGTGAACCCATTGTTTTAATGGAGCATGGGCACAGAGGCCCTGGTCTTTTTCTGGGAAATATAGGAAATGTCAGCTTGATAGCCAGAAGGTGAGCCATCAGGATTCACAAATATATAGCTCGCAGGCTTTCAGAATATAACCATACTCGGCTATCTATACACTTTGATAAATCTGTCTTTGACAAACTAGGTACTGAAATGGGATTTTGACCCGAGACATCAACAATTATTTCCCTCTCACAGATGCTGTTCAACCCACTGAATTCTTCCAGCAGATTGCTTATTGCTCCAGATTCCTGTATTTGCAGCTTCTTGTGAGACCGTTAAAAATCATTTGGAATGAACCTGAAATTCCATCCCCTCATATTGGAGTATTTGCATATCTAATTACATCTGAAGTTTTTGCATAACTGAGTCATCCATAAAAGCTTTTTGAAGTTGTCCTGCCAAAGGGTTTCGGCCTGAATCGTTGACTGTACTCTTTTCCATAAATGCTGCCTGGCCTGTTGAGTTCCTTCAGCATTTTGTGTGTGTTGCTCGGATATCCAGCATCTGCAGATTTTCTCTTGATTGTTGTGAGAAGCATCAGTTAGACAACACTTGGAGCATTGTGTGCAAATGAGATCATCACAGTACAGGAAGTATGTGATTATGCTAGAGACAACATAGGAAAGATTCACGGTGAATCATAAACACAAGATACTCTGCAGAAACTGGAAATCCAGAGCAATACACAGGAACTCCAGCACGTCAGGCATCATCTATGGAAATGAATAAGCAGTCAACGTGAAGGACGTTGGCCCAAAACATCAACTACTTGCCCATTTCCATAGATGCTGCCTAACTGGTTGAAAAGTGATTTTTAGAGTTTCATAAGATCATAAGGAGTGTTAGATAGTCTTTTCCCAGTATAGGGGAGACTAAAACTAGAGGACGTACATTTAGTGTAGGAGTGTAAAGACAAGGAATGGCAGGCAGGGTTGTTCCCTGTGGAGATCGGCTGCAGAGGTTTCCCAGCCAAATCAGCATGGCAGTTGTCAGTTGTCAGCTCTGGGCCTGGATGAAAGGAGCGAAAAACAAGTTGCTCGTAGGATGGGGGAAGAGGCAGAACGAGCCTCTTGCTGGATTTGGAGTAGGTGAGAGGAGGGGAGCTGGAAGCCAGGAGCAGATGGGCATTGATTTGGCCACCATTGCCGGCCCACCAACTGGAGAGTGTCGTGGTTAAGGGTCGAAACACTCTGTGAAGGTTGGGAACCACCTGCTGGCATCTGCTCCTGGCTGAAGGCTACGGTTACCTTAAAAGGTATCTGGAGAATGCACCCTAACAGGTGTATGTAACAAGTAACAAGTAGAGAGCAGAAATTAAATGTTTCTGTATATCCCTTATCTTTTTCATAGAGGGTGATGAGTATAGAGAAAGATCTGCCAGAGAAAATGGTAGAAGTGGTTACAACTACAGTTTTAAAAACACATTTGGGTAAGTGCATTTGAAAAGATTTAGAAGGGAATGAGTGAAACATGGACAAATGGAACTAGCTTAGATAGCCATCTGATCTGCTTGGACAAGTTGGGTTGAAGTATGAGTGTCTTTGTTGTGTAAAATTAGTCATAGAGTGAAACAATCACAATTCGCTTTTGGTCATTAATACTTCATTTTTTAAAATCTACTTTATAACTTAGTCAAAGCTAGATATTCAAAGGCATTAGACTCAACTTCAAACACTACTTTGTAGCTGGGGTTTTCAAAACACTAGTGAAACTATCTGCTCGTCCCATGCCCATCTGTCCAAATTTCTGTATATTCATGATGCATTACTGTTTATATTGGAATCAAACGGCGGCGGTAAAAAGTGATGATAATATAAGCAGTTGGACTAAAATTCAAAGAGGAGTTAGACAGGGATGCGTTGTCTCACCAGAATTATTTAATATCTATAGTGAAATGATTCTCAGAGAGAAATAGAAGACCTTAATGGGATAAAAATTGGAGGTGTTAACATCAACAATATAAGATATTGAGAGTGACATAGTTAATTCAGAAACAAAGGTTCTGAACTTAAAGAGGGGTGACTTTGAAGGTATGAGACGTGAATTAGCTAAGATAGACTGGCAAATGACACTTAAAGGATTGACGGTGGATATGCAATGGCAAGCATTTAAAGGTTGCGTGGATGAACTACAACAATTGTTCATTCCAGTTTGGCAAAAGAATAAATCAAGGAAGGTAGTGCACCCGTGGTTGACAAGAGAAATTAGGGATAGTATCAATTCCAAAGAAGAAGCATACAAATTAGCCAGAAAAAGTGGCTCACCTGAGGACTGGGAGAAATTCAGAGTTCAGCAGAGGAGGATAAAGGGCGTAATTAGGAAGGGGAAAAAAGATTATGAGAGAAAACTGGCAGGGAACATAAAAACGGACTGTAAAAGCTTTTATAGATATGTAAAAAGGAAAAGACTGGTAAAGACAAATGTAGGTCCCCTGCAGACAGAAACAGGCGAATTGATTATGGGGAGCAAGGACATGGCAGACCAATTGAATAATTACTTTGGTTCTGTCTTCACTAAGGAGGACATAAATAATCTTCCAGAAATAGTAAGGGACAGAGGGTCCAGTGAGATGGAGGAACTGAGCGAAATACATGTTAGTAGGGAAGTGGTGTTAGGTAAATTGAAGGGATTGAAGGCAGATAAATCCCCAGGGCCAGATGGTCTGCATCCTAGAGTGCTTAAAGAAGTAGCCCAAGAAATAGTGGATGCATTAGTGATAATTTTTCAAAACTCATTAGATTCTGGACTAGTTCCTGAGGATTGGAGGGTGGCTAATGTAACCCCACTTTTTAAAAAAGGAGGGAGAGAGAAACCGGGGAATTATAGACTGGTTAGCCTAACGTCGGTGGTGGGGAAACTGCTGGAGTCAGTTATCAAGGATGTGATAACAGCACATTTGGAAAGCGGTGAAATGATCAGACAAAGTCAGCATGGATTTGTGAAAGGAAAATCATGTCTGATGAATCTCATAGAATTTTTTGAGGATGTAACTAGTAGAGTGGATAGGGGAGAACCAGTGGATGTGGTATATTTGGATTTTCAAAAGGCTTTTGACAAGGTCCCACACAGGAGATTAGTGTGCAAACTTAAAGCACACGGTATTGGGGGTAAGGTATTGGTGTGGGTGGAGAATTGGTTAGCAGACAGGAAGCAAAGAGTGGGAATAAACGGGACCTTTTCAGAATGGCAGGCGGTGACTAGTGGGGTACCGCAAGGCTCAGTGCTGGGACCCCAGTTGTTTACAATATATATTAATGACTTGGATGAGGGAATTAAATGCAACATCTCCAAGTTTGCGGATGACACGAAGCTGGGTGGCAGTGTTAGCAGTGAGGAGGATGCTAAGAGGATGCAGGGTGACTTGGATAGGTTGGGTGAGTGGGCAAATTCATGGCAGATGCAATTTAATGTGGATAAATGTGAAGTTATCCACTTTGGTGGCAAAAATAGGAAAACAGATTATTATCTGAATGGTGGCCGATTAGGAAAAGGGGAGGTGCAACGAGACCTGGGTGTCATTATACACCAGTCATTGAAAGTGGGCATGCAGGTACAGCAGGCAGTGAAAAAGGCGAATGGTATGCTGGCATTTATAGCGAGAGGATTCGAGTACAGGAGCAGGGAGGTACTACTGCAGTTGTACAAGGCCTTGGTGAGACCACACCTGGACTATTGTGTGCAGTTTTGGTCCCCTAATCTGAGGAAAGACATCTTTGCCATAGAGGGAGTACAAAGAAGGTTCACCAGATTGATTCCTGGGATGGCAGGACTTTCATATGAAGAAAGACTGGATGAATTGGGCTTGTACTCTTAGAAGATTGAGGGGGGATCTGATTGAAACGTATAAGATCCTAAAGGGATTGGACAGGCTAGATGCAGGAAGATTGTTCCCGATGTTGGGGAAGTCCAGAACGAGGGGTCACAGTTTGAGGATAGAGGGGAAGCCTTTTAGGACCGAGATTAGGAAAAACTTCTTCACACAGAGAGTGGTGAATCTGTGGAATTCTCTGCCACAGGAAACTGTTGAGGCCAGTTCATTGGCTATATTTAAGAGGGAGTTAGATATGGCCCTTGTGGCTACGGGGGTCAGGGGGTATGGAGGGAAGGCTGGGGCGGGGTTCTGAGTTGGATGATCAGCCATGATCATAATAAATGGCGGTGCAGGCTCGAAGGGCCGAATGGCCTACTCCTGCACCTATTTTCTATGTTTCTATGTTTCTATATGCAGACGATACCACCCTAATAGCAAGTGCTGCAGAAGACCTACAAATCCTCCTAGACAAAGTAGTACAAACAAGTGCAGATTTTGGTGTAACCATCAACTGTAAAAAAAAACAAAAAAAAAACAAATGAATGGTAATATCAAAACAACAGGATACTCCCAACTGCCAATTGTACGTCTGTAACCAAGAGACTGAACAAAAGACCAGCTTTAATTACCTTGGTAGTTTTGTATCACAAGATGCTCGAAGTAAAGTAGAAATAAAAGGAATAATTGCCATTGCCAAAACCAACTTTCATAACCAACAGACACATTTCTATGACAACAAGGCTGAGGCTACTAAAATGTTACATCTGGTCAATCTTGCTGTATGCTTCTGAAACATGGACTATAACACCAGAACTCCAAAGAAACTTAGAAGCAATAGAAATGTGGTTTCTTAGAAGAATGCTGAAAATATCATATAGAGATAGGGTAACTAATGAGACAGTAGTCCAATGTGCCCATACAGAAAGATCTTTAATGAGAACATTAAATGAGAGGAAACTTAAATTCCTGGGCCATGTCATCAGAAAGGGAGAAATAGAATGCCTTACATTACAAGGCCGTATGCCTGGGAAATGTGGAAGAAGAAGGCAAAGAAGAAAATATATGGACACTGTGAAAGAACTAACAGATCTAAGTGTGCGAGATATTATTGACTCTGCGAGGGATCGTTCGATGTGGAGAGCCAAGCGTGTAATGTGCAAGGCACATGAAGAAGAAGATTACTGTTTAAGATTTCAGAGGGGAAAAACTAGTGTAGCGCCCTGTTTAAGATTTTTTTTTACTGCTAGGCTCTAGGTATTTCATTTTAGCAGTTGTAAGAGCAGTCTGTTCTGCTTTCAGCCCATATGGGTTTGAGCTGAGATAAGTGGCTTTGTTGTTCAACTTGGGAATGTGGTGTCAGCCCATAAGAATGTTGGAGTTGAGAGAAGGTTCAAGAAGATGCTGGATGGAGAGGTTTTTTTGTGAGGGACACTGGTGTGGGTCAAGGGTTTTTGGTGGGAGCTGGGAGAAGACAGGAAGGAAGATGGCTGAGGATGCCGTTCCTGTTGCACAAAGTAATTTGTGTCGATAAATGGTTTCAAGGAGGGAGGACCAATACTCCCATGGGAGAGCCTGCTTGTTCAAAATGGATTTTGAGCGACATTCGGAAGATGGTGTGTGCTTCCACGCAGACCAAGGGTCCAGCGTGTGAGTTACAGACAACTTCAAGATGAGCTCCAACTTGTGTGCACATTTGACTGTTTAGTTATAATGGGCTCTTTTTGTCTTTCATCTTTCTTTTAATAGCTCTTTGGTTAAGTTAACGTTCATAAATATACTTTCTTTATAATTCCATGCACTGTACAATCTATTATTTCTTGTCAACACGTCTTGCAGGGGGCCAGTAAATCACACAGAATTCACACAAACCGGGGTTTTGGTGGGCAAGACATCCCAACTTCACAGGTTTGGCAGGACCAAAATTGTATAAACCCTAGATGTATAGTGGGTTTCTCACCATGGAGCCCAGTGGCTGTTAGCGAGGGACTAATAAGGCACATTTCCAGAGACTCCCAGTAAAAAGGCAGAAAACTCATTAGACTCATCTTCATCACTTGTATTTTATGTCTAAAGTTGTACATAATGTGTTTATTAGCCATGTTAATGTTAATCATGTTAATGAGGGTCTGTTGCTAATGGATTTTTCAATTAACCAGGAAGTAATTTAATAATTACTGTTATCTAATGTCTCCAAATTTTGTAAGTGACTTTTTTTGTCTTATTTTCAGATTGAGGAATGTGCTATCCAGGAATTATTAATCCACTATCAAGCCTTTGACAACCCTGAAGAATTCATTATAATTGATAGATCACCACAAGGGCCCATGGCAACCCCAGTATGGAGTAAACATTGATTCTTGCCTCTTTTTGTTTAGAACTATCAATATTATATAGTCATAAAGTTAAATTGGTCTGTGCTTGATTTGTGGAAAAAAGCTACATTTACAAAAGAGTTAAAGTGTGCCTCTTTGTTAAGTACTGCAGGAGATCATTTGCTGTGTTTAATCTTAATTGCTATTATAATGTTTATTGTGCTAGATTATATTTTTCATCTGGATTATAAAGGTCTTTACACTAACATATAATGTGAAGCACTGATCAAATATTGATAGCTCCACTTCCCCAGCACAAATGTTTTCATACACACAATTTAAAGTGTACCTTATGTTGCCACATTGCAAAATCAGTGGCAGAGAATTCTGAACTGAATGGTGGGTAAATTATTGGGCACAAACTACAGAATGTTGAGTCAGTGAGAAGGAGGTAGCAGTTATTTCACAGTGATAGTAGTAAGGGGAGCTCCTGCCCTATTATTTTGGATTCTTGGCTAGCTGCAGCTCCTGTATTACAATTGCAGTTTGCAATTGCAATAAATTTCCTTGGTTGCTGACTCCTGATTTCACTTATGCTGTTAATAGTTTTGCTTGGTTGCTTATTCATACTGGTCAAAACGATAGCCGCGTTCTCAAAACAGTTGATACCATCACAAAATACTCATTCTCACTGTCAAAACAATAAATACGATGAATAATTCAATTAAAACAGTAGCACGCATTACACCACTAACACAAATAAGCAATCACCAGAACATCACTGGCAAAACACTGATCATCCTTCTCACTGAGTCATAACATGAACAGTGTAGTCAGTCGTACAGTGTGATGTTTGTTACTTTGTAGAATTCCAGAGGTCAGGACATTTAGTCCATTACTGTAAATATAACGATTACAACTCCAATCACAAATGAGGACATTGAAGGACCAACGGAATGATTACAGTATTCACTGTAATCTCAGCAGTTCACTATCTGTTATTACATGAAAGTTGAAGATAAAATTGCTGTCATCTTTAGGGGGAGAAAACATAGTGATGATGGCATCCCTCTGTCTCAAAGGACAATGGACAAGTCTGGGTGGAAGGTATGTAGATCTTGAGATACCTAGTCATCAAGATCCCCCTCTCAGCCTCACCGGTGTACTCCAAAGGAAAGCAAAGCAATTTGCTTGGCACCCGCTTGGCTGCAAGAGCTGCTAGAAGGATGTTCAGCAATGTCCAGCCACCTTGGGGACTACACTCTGGATTTTCTATCTTGGTTTACTCCTGTAGCCTTTGTCTCTCTTCCGAGGCTGCCCACAAAGCAGTGGGGCTATTTGACCATAGCTGGGGATCTGGTTCATGAGCACCAGGATGTGTCTACATGCCGGTGGGCCTGTGTTCTACGTGTGCAGGGGCCAGACCTCCTCCCTGTCCTCTGTAGTTCAACCTGAGTCTGAAGGGTATTCAGTTTCCATGTGTTGCCAGCAAGATGGCTGTACATGAGGCTTGCTGTAGGAGAGGCTATGTTCTGCCAGGGAGAGACTTTCACATTCATCTCTCCTTTTTGCAAGACTGCTAGCCAGCGGTGGAAGCTGAAAGCGAGAGCGACAAGCACTACCCACTACACTACCATACTAGGTGCGTCACACAGCCATACATCTCCGATAACACATGCAGTGCAATAATGTTCACGTCTGATATATTCTGTCCCTAATGTTAAACCACATCTTTTCATCGGCATCACAGAGAATATGCTTCCTCGCGATGCAGTGGGGGAAATACCTGCTCCAGCCCTGGTTTTTTGACATGGTGATTGTATGTCATAGTGCCCATTAGCAGTATTTGATGATAAGGATGCTTGTCATGGACCTTCCATCTCTGGGGGAGGAAAAAAAAACTCTACAGTAAGTTTGAGAAATGGGAGTATGGTGGAAGGAATTCCACGCTCGTGCGTAGATGAGCTTGAAACCACTGCAAGTGAGTGGTGGAAAGATACATTGTCCCATATGATGACATTGTGGGCCATTGATCTTGACGTCTTGTTCCTCCTCGGACAATAAGAGTTACCTGTAAAGCACATGGAATGTGCTTGGAAAGGAATCTGATATGGTGTGGGATGTTACATGGCCTAATCATTGGGAGATATGCTAGAACAGCAGTGTCTAGTATGGCTGCACACATGGTAATGTTTGAACCTCTGTCATTTTCCTGGACTGTCGTTCTTTGCCTCGCACCATTCCTTCCTTGCTGCTTGTCTTGGACGTACAGTATTGAAGCCAGCTTCATCAATGTGGATGAATTTGTGTAGCATCACATTGGACTCTAGTTCTATTATCCTCTGTAATTGCAACAGAGAAGATGGAAAGTGAAAGACATAGAAGAGTGAAAAGGAATGAAGTACTTTGTAAAGCCCACATGTACAATGCTGACAACATATCTGTACACACAGTACAGATACCTCAGTTCCTTAACCCTGTCACTGTTTCTATCAAAGGGCACTACGTAGGTATGTTTCAGTTCGATGTGGTGACATTCCAACACTATAAATTGTCAATATACTGACAATATTTGAGAAGATGATAAAGTCTGCAATTACAGCTGTCTGTATTTCATGCAAGTGTATGGCATTGTTCATTAACACCATCTGAACAATTGTTGCTTCTTGTTAAGCTTCGAACACCTTGGCTTGCCCGTCCGCCTGAGGTAGTCTTGCAATTCTAAGATATATTTCAAATGAGTGCGTTTACTGTAGCGCATTATTTGTGGGGGGAAAAAATGGGTGTCAAATGCATTTGTGTAACATACATTTGCGATGTGATTTCTTACCAGATTCTCATTCCTGAGTGTAGGGATAATTGATACCACACATGAACATGACACATTAGCTGCACTTTTAGACCAGCCTCACTCATGGACAGGCCATGATTTAGGACATAGTCAACAATAGCTGCTCATATGTCATTAGAGATCTCTGTTCTTCCCACCTCTCTCCCATTGGCTCTTTCACCATGCATCTGAACTCATCCCCATCCCCATCAAGCTTGTGGATATTCTCTCCTTTTGTTTTACATGTTCAAATAAACCTACAGGAACTCCAACCATGTGCGTCAGTGGGCTGATTGGTGTATCAACAGATTTGCAATGATAGCTTAATTCCTTGCAAAGTGGAACCACTTTGAGTCAACGATTTGGCATTGATTGCTGTCAGCTGGGGGCATTTGATTATGTTTTGCTTGACCTGATACTTCCAATTGATTTTTGTGCCTTCTGATGTTACTAGTGTTTTGCAAAAGCTTCGTTAGCAATTGAGATCTGTGTACATGCAGTAAGAAATGGTTGACTGTTGTGCTGAAGTGGTAACTGTTTTGCTCAGATGGAGTTTAGAATTGACCACGTGCACTGCAGACTTGATCAGAAGTGTCTAGGCAACTGAGAAAGCTATTTGTTAGGAGATCAGGTGCCTGATAACAGGGAAATTTAAATTTGTGGGAAAATGAATTCATTCACATTTGATAATTAACTACAAACAATGTTGAAGTTTTACAAGATGTCACCCAGTCTCTGGAAGCTCTTGGTCACTACTGTTTATGATGGTTTTCAACTTGTGCATAATTAATAAATTGCTATGATTATTTTTAATAACTTCAATTTTTGTTAGTTTCACAAAGAATGCAATTTATTATAAAAAGAAAAGCACAAAAAAACTCATTTGTGGCACATTATTCTTCCTTTCATAGTTGTTTTAAACCTAAGTAAATTAAACTCCCGTTCCCTATTGCTGACACCAAGGTTGCTTTTACCATTTTAGGCCTGGATACAGGGATGTTGGCAGCTTAGCTTGACTGTGTTCAGACTTGAGGTTGCAGCCTTTTTGACAGTAATGGATGCTACTTACATTTGGCAAGCAGAGTGTGTGAGTGCTTAAGAAACTCCTACTTAAGAACAAACCGTGATGCACATGGCTTTTAATTGAACTTAATAGGATCTGATTGCAGTTGTCTAAATGGAGACATTACTGTTAGGTGTTGTATATTAAAATGTTACCAGTCCATTGTAGTTCAACTGTTGTGTTGGTTTTTAGAAGTGCTGAAATAAACTTCTAATGGAAAATATGTTTATATAAAAATGATCTGATGAAGAATGATTTTTTTTTCCTGCTGTTGCTAATTTGTGAACTTTTAAGCTTGCACTGCTTTGAAAGTTATAATTTATATTTATGCATTCAATGAAAATGAGAGTGAGTTTCAAATTGTCCAGTAGGTTTGAACATTACTGTAAGATTATAAGAGGACTTAAATTGGTATGCTATCTAGGACTCCCACAATATACATCATTTTGAAGCAATGCAGGTATTTTGTGGTTTTGTGTTTGACAGATATTACCCTAATTGTGTAGTTACTCATGCATGATTTGTTTGTTAATTTATTTGTATTTGCACAAATGAGGTTGGAGCTGTTGACTTCCCTGTACTATTAACAAAAATAATGTGATTTTGGCTCTGCCAAGTAAAATGTTTGCTCTTCCTAATTGTCCATTTGCAGATTAAGCATCTCCAATTATAAGAAGAATCATTGCACAAAAATGCCTTAATGGCACTTGGAAAGGGGTAAGGGCAAATAAATATAATTCTTAAGATGCAGTGTTCATGATCCTTGAGTCTACATTAAAACAGAATCTTGTAAATGGGGTTTAACCATGATGGATGGCAAGCTGATGCAACAAAAGCAATAAACATCCACTTGAACAAATATCAGATGATTTTTTTTTAATATAACATTATACATGTTCCTTAATGCTTGATTAACAGGGTAAATACAAGCAGGCTTTTTCCACTGAGGTTGGATGTGTCAACTAAAACCAGAGGTCATGGGTTAAGAGTGAAAAGTAAGAAGTTTAAGGGGAGCATGGAGGGAAACTACTCAGAGTGGAGAGTGTGAAATGAGCTGCCAGCACAAGTGGTGCATGTGAGTTCAATTTCACTGTTTAAGTGAAGTTTGGATGGGTCCATGGATAGTAGGGGTATGGAGGGCTATGGTCTGGGTGCAGGTCGATGGGAGTAGGCAATTTAAAAGATGTTGGCATGGATTAAGTGGGACAAAGGGCCTTTTCTATGCTGTACTTTTCTATGACTCTATGACTCTAAAGTTCCTGCAACCTCAGCAAAAATTAGTATATTTTGATCTTTTCAATTCTGTAGCTCATTTGTAATGTATTTAAGTCTTGACCACAATGTTTATTATCACTTTTTCAGAGCAGTCCCAGTATGGTTCAAATGTTTGACAATCTTCTGTAGTGCCAAATGGATGATTTGAATCACTGAAGACTTTTCTTGCACTAATATCAAGTCTCCTAATATTGCTTCAAACAAACTGGAGAATTATTTAAATATTTGGGTGTATGCTATCCATCTGGGGGAAATCACATGCACTGATACAACAGAGGCACACATTTTTTTTTACAAACTACTAATTCTAGTTGTGTTTCCTCCACTGGAGGAGGAAGAATTGACTCATTTTGGTTTTGTTGCCAATTAGCATACCCTATTTGCTCTGACAACTGCTAGGCTTGCAGCAACCAACTGTGCACCTTTACGATTTTTTTTATCTAGTGAAACATTTCAAGGTTCTTCACTGACAACTATGACACAAAGGGATTTGGAAATGTTAATAGATTGGAGGCATAAAAATTTATCAATGATTTGGTTTAAAGAAGTACCATGAGGTACGAGAGAGATTTGGGCACCTTCCCTCTCCACTTCTAGTCCTCATGCAGTGTGTTAACTGAAAACGTATCTTTCTCCCTCCCCTCATTCTCCACATGCACCAGCAGATGCTCTAGCCATCTTGTTTTGTTGGGAGAAATCTGAGCTTGAGTCGAAGTAATTGAATGCAAAGCTGCTAGTCTACAAGTCAGTTGGGAAGGCATAGAATTTACACATTCTTTTCTGAATGATATTTAATGAATCAAGTTAATTTTTAACAGTCCAGCATTTTTCATGACCACTTTTGTACTGCATTTGTCCAGGGTGGATTTGTTTATTATTCTTTCTCATCATGTGGGCATCACTTGTTCTGCTGTTGTCTATGCAGTGAAGGTTATCGTGGAAGTCTTGGAATTGGACCCAGCAGTACTGAAAGAGTTAAAATGTACACCAGATGTGGGATGTATGTCAAAGAAATGATGCTGGTCTTGTCCTTTTAATACAATAGATCTAATTGGATTTTTTTGCTTCTTTGAGCAGCCTATCATTCAATTGTATTTTACTAAAAGGAGCAATTCTGACCAGTTTGGGCCAGTAAGATAGCGATGCAATTTTTGATAAGTAATTTTTTTAATGGTAAATTGGCTTATTATTGTCATATGTACCAAGGTACAATGAAAACATTTGTTCTGCATGCCATCCATACAGATCACTTCAGCACATCAGGTAGCACAAGTGAAAAGGAGTTATAGTGCATGGTTGCCATTTCACTCTACGAAGAAGCCCCTGCTCAAGATATTTGCAATGGATCTCATTTAACAAACCCTCACTTCAAACTTCAACATTTCATAAGATGAGTTCAGATGGCTCCCATGCACCATGTAACACAAGGGCTGCAGGGTTCTGCATCCCACTTAGTACATGGATCCTGTTTTCACACATTGAAATTCATCAAGTTCTGATTCCAGAACACCCTTGAAATTTACCAAGCACCATTCTCCAGAAATCCAACGTTCCTTTTCACATGTTCCTGCTAAACTCACCAGCACCCTGGAGCTCTGTGGCTGCTCGTTGTAGCTGAACCATCTGAGAATAAAGGGCATGTACCTTTGCAACTTGCTAGGTTCTCTTAAAATATTATACTAAAGTGTAATACTATTTTTTAAAAAGTGAATTTAAATTTATTTGAATATTAATATGGATAATATTCAATAGTCTGGAAAATCTCAGATTTATTATAACTGGCATATGAAATTTGATTTGCTGCAGCAATACAATACGAAGAGATAAAATTCTATAAATTATAGAAATAATGCAAAAAAAAAGAATAATGAGGTTCATGGAACATTCAGATATCTAATGACAGAGGGGAAGAATCTGCTCCTAAGTCAGTTGCAGAGGGAGGTACAGCAGTCCGTGTTTTCAAGCTTGGTTATCACTACTGAGGGAACGATGGTGTTGAATGCTGAGTTGAATTGAAATAGTGATGTCTGTCTTACAGTTTTCTAAGTGCTCCAGTGCAGAGTGGGGAGCCAGTGAGATTGTGTCTGCTGTAGAGAAATTGTAGCAGGTCTAGCTCCTTGCAGAATTCTAGCTTTCCTGACAATATAAGCAATCCTGAATAATTTTTAAAAAGCTGCACTTTTTAAAGAATTTGAGTAGATTTCCTGCACATCACAGCCCTTTTCCAGAAAAAGTAAAGGATTGTCTTGAGTACTCAAAATGACAGAAATGGGGAAGATGGAGGGTCAGCCGATCTCAACAGCAGGGGGTATTTCATTGACCTATAGTTGGCCAACCAAATCGAATTCTTAACTAGTGGGCTGAAGAAATCACCTAATGTCATCAGACCTCAAATAAAGGGATCTCTGTTCAGCACTCTGTGCAATTCTGGAAATCAGTACAGAATTTCAGTGTTGAATTGAGCAATCCTTAATATTGTTGGGGGTACTTTGCCAGCCAACGTTTCACATGACAGGAAATGTTTGTTTTACTGCAGTATGAAATAAGTTCATGCCTACAACAGCTTGAAAGTAACATTCCACTATCCCTCTAGCAGTGTGAAGAGATAGTTTCTCCAGTCAAACATTGTGATGCCCTTTATCCTCAGCTATGATGATGAACAGCCACTATTAGCATTGACCATAAATGGCATGCAGGTTTATGCAGCAGTTCAGGGCTCCAGTGACCTGGGTTCAGTTCTGAATCTCTGCTTCTACCTGTGTGGAATTTGAGTGTCAGGAAGGTGGAGATTTTTGAAGTCGTGAACTTCCTGATAGCTGTTCACGAGGATTTTGCTGCAAAGGTCTGCTGAAGGTCCTCCTGTAATTACCTCAACACTTAACTGTTGGCCCCGTGCCATATTGGTGTGGTACTGAACAAATTCTGTTCATCTTGAAAGCAGTTGAAGTACATTTAAATACAAAGAAAGTTGGAAACAGTATTTTGACTTGAAACACAGAAGTACAAGAGTTAATTAAAATATTAATATTGATTAAATATAAATAAAGCTGCTTTTAATTTCAGGTCAGTGACTCCATTCACATAAATATATGCCAGTATTTCGGCTCAGCATGTCAAAATTGCATCTCTGGGCTTGGTGCTGAGTCCAGAGGTGGATGGAAATAGGACAGGGCTAATGAAAATGTTCTATTTCCAGCATGTCTTGTTTTTGGTACTGTATTGCCAAGATGACAATGCCAGCAACTGTACTGTTGGCTGGTGGTACACCTGGACAATAAGTATCTGGATGATGATGGCAGTACATTGTTAAAAAGGTTTATTATGCAAGAGGTACAGCTAAGGTGTTAAAACCAAAACTATTGCTCATCTTTAAATCACTGAAAATATCACTGTTCTAGTCTTCTTTATTCTTTTCATAAAATGTCATGCCAAATCAAACAAAGAATTCAAGTTAAAAATGTGAAGAAAAGGAATATGCATTTAAGTGGCATACTGCATTATAAAAAGATGCTATGAAAATGCATGTTGTCATTGTGAGTTTCATTACCTCTAGATAATCCAGAGAGCCATATCATATCATCTTTTTACATTTGCCCAAGGAGCTAATTAGGAGTCTTAATTTGGTAAGACCATAAGACACGGGAGCAGAATTAGGTCCTTTGACCCATTGAGTCTACTCTGCCATTCTATCATAGCTGATTTATTATCCCTCTCAACCCCATTCACTTGCCTCTTGTAACCTTTGACATGTTATTAATCAAGAACCATTCAACCACTGTTTTAAATATATCTGATGATATGGTCTCCTCAGCTGTACGTGCTAATGAATTCCACAGATTCACCAAGCTCTGGCTAAAGAAATTCCTTCTCATCTCTGGTTCTGGATGAACTAGGAGGTTTGTAGTCTGCTGAGGACTAGATCTGTGGCATTTAAATTTAGTGATCCAGGTCTGTATAAGAAAACTAGGGGTGACTTGTGGAGGACTGTTTCAAGAGCCAAGAAACAATTCCAAAAGAGGCTCGAGGCAACATTGTGAGCAAGTCATCTCTGGCAGGGTTTGCAGGCCAATACTTCCTACAGAGCAAAATCCAACATCATGAATGGCAGTGGTGCTTCACTACAAACTCAATGCCTTTTATGCTCACTTTGAAAGGGAGAATAAAACTACAGCTATGAGGATGATGACCCTGTGATCTCTTTCTCATAGGCCAACAACAGGCATCTTTCAACAGGGTGAACCCTTGCAGGGTAGCAGGGATCGATGGAGTATCTGGTAAGGCTCTGAAAACCTGTGCCAACCAACTGGCATGTGTATTCAAAGACATCTGCAATCTCTTACTTCTATAGTCAGAAGTTCCCAGCTACGTCAAAAGAGCAACAGTTATACCAATGCCCGAGAAGAACAGGGTGAGCTGCCTCAATGACTGTGGTACAGTAGCACTTACATCTACAGTGATGGAGTGCTTGGAGAGGTTGGCCATGGCTCGAATCAACATTTGTCTCAGGAAGGACCTAGACCCACTGCAATTTGCCTATGGCCATAATAGGTCTACAGCAGACATGACATCAGTGGCTCTCTATGCAGTCTTGGATCACCTGGACAATGCAAGTACCTATATCACAATGCTTTTTATTGACTATAGCTCAGCACTTAACACCATCAGTCCTACAGTCCTGATTGAAATGCTACAGAACTTAGGTCTCTATATCTCCCTCTGCAATTGGATCCTCGACTTCCTAACCGGAAGACCACAATCTCTGGGAATAGGAGATAACATCTCCACCTCGCTGACAACACTGGCACACTGCAGGGATATATGCTCAGTGCATTGCTCTACTCTCTCTACACCCATGACTGTGTGGCTAAGCTTAGTTCAAGTGCCATCTATAAATATGCTGATGATACTACAATTGTTAGCAGTATTTCAGATGGCAGCGAAAGGGCGTGCAGGAGCGAGATACAGCAGTTAGTGGAGTGGTGTCATGGCAACAACTTTACACTCAACTTCAGCAAGACCAAACTAACTGTGGACTTCAGGAAGGGTAAGACGAGGGAACACAAACCAATCCTCATAGAGGGATCAGAAGTGGAGAGAGTGAGCAGTTTCAAGTTTCTGAGTGTCAGCATCTCTGAGGACCTAGCCTGAAAGCAACATTTTGATGCAGCTATAAAGAAGCCAAGGCAGTGGCTATATTTCATTAGGAGTTTCAGGAGATTTGGTTTGTCAACTAAAACATTCAAACTTCTACAAGTGTACCGTGGAGAGCATTCTCACTGGCTGCATCACCGTCTGGTATGGGGGGAGGTGCTTCTGCACAGGATTGAAATAAGTTGCAGAAACTTGTAAAATTAGTCAGTTCTATCATGGGTACCAGTCTCTGCAGTATCCAAGACATCTTAGGAAGGTGACTTCCATCATTAAGGATCCCTACATGTCTTCTTCACACTGTTACCATCGGGAAGCAGGTACAGAAGTCTGAAGGCACACTCAGTGATTCAGGAACAGCTACTTCCCCTCTGCCATCCAATTTCTAAATGGACATTGAACCCATGAACACTACCTCACTCCTTTTTATATGTTTTTTTTTGCAGTACTTATTTTAAATTAATGACTTAATAGAAATATGTATACTTAATGTAACAGTTTTCTTCTCTATATTTATTTATCATGTATTTCATTGTAATGCTGTGAAGTTAAAAAAAAAATTCACGGCATATGCTGGTGATATTGATTCGAATTCTCAGGGGACATCCTTGTATTCTGAGGGTGTGCCTCTGGTGCTAGACATCCCCCACTAGAGGAAACATCCTCTCCACATCCACACTATCTAGGCCAGCGATTCCCAACCTTTGACATGCCATGGACTAATACCATTAAGTAAGAGGCCTATGGACTCCAGGTTGGGAACCCCTGATCTAGTCCTTTCAATATTCAATAGGTTCAATAAGTTTCCCCCTCATTCTTCTAAACTCCAGTGAGTTCAGGCGCAGAGCCATCAAACACTCCATAGATGTTAATCCTTTCATTCCTGGGATCATTCTCGTAAACTTCGTGCGGACCCTCCCCAATGCCAGTACATATTTTTCTTAGATAAGGGGCCCAAAACTGCTCACAATAGTCCAAGTGCAGTCTTGATAAATTCTCACCATTACATCATACGTTTTATATTCTAATCCTCTTGAAATAAATGCTAGCAATATATTTGTCTCCTTACCACTGACTTAACCTGCAAGTTAACCTTTAGGGAATTCTGCAAGGGGATTCCCATCCTTTTGCACCTCTGATTTCTGAATTTTCTCCCTGCTTAGTAACTCAACCACTGAGAGCAGCTTGCACTGTGCCACGTTTATTGACATATCAGCCTGGATTATAGTCTAAAATCTGGGAGTTGCCTGGGTTTTAAGAGATTGTGCCATTGAATTTGACCCTGTCTGAGACTTGTTTTTCTTCTCACCACTAGGGTTTCAGATTAAAGGGATTTTTGTTTTCAGTGCGATGGCCTGATGGGGACTGATGGAGATGTTAAGTTGGGGTTGATGGGTTGGAGGCTGGGAACGTCATTGGAGGTTAGGTGGGTGGGTTTTGTGGTATACGTATTCTTGGCTTTAGCGACGGAACAGCATTCACAATGAGAAAGTTCAGTCCTGTCACTAATTACCAAGAGATTAAATCCTTGGTTAAAGCTTTCATTCTAGTATTGCACATCTGGGTCTGATTTGGATGCATTGCACTCAGAATGAAGTCTTTAAACATGATTAAGTACTGAAAATACTGGCTATGAAGGACAAATACATATGTATATATGAGTCCTGCTGAAGGATCTTGGCCTGAAATGCCGACAGTACTCTTTTCCATAGATGCTGCCTGGCCTGCTGACTTCCTCCAACGTTTTGTATGTGTTGCTTGTATATGTTATATGTAGGGCATAGTGTGGGAAGTTAGGGGTTAGGTTAGGGTTCAACGAAAGGATGAGAGGCAGTAAAAGAAAAGCTACATGCCGGGGTCTGTGTTCAGAGTCCAGATTGGATTGATCTACCATTGATTCCAGAGGTCAGGCTGGCAGGCACCTGAGGACAGAGACCAGCGACCCCCATAGCCCCCCATGACCCCGTGGTTTCAGTCTCTGAGAATGACGTGACAGCATCCTTCAGGAGCATGAACCCACGGAAAGCATCCGGCCCAGATGGGGTACATGGCCAAGTACTAAAGATCTGTGGTGATCAACTGACTGGATTGTTCACTGATACCTTTAACCTCTCACTTCAGCAGCCTGAGGTACCTACCTGCTTCAATTACACTGGTGCCTAAGAAGAACATGGTAGTCTGCCTCAATGATAATTGTCCAGTAGCACATCCACCGTGATGAAGTTCTTTGAGAGGTTGGTGATAAAACATATCAGCTCCTGCCTGAGAAGCAACTTGGATCTAATTATCCTACCATCACAACAGGTCTACAGCAGGTGGTTCTTCAGTCAACCCTGCAACATCTGGACAGTGAAGATGCACATATCAGGATGCTCCTTATCGACTACAGCTCAGCATTCAATGCTATCATCCTCTCAAAATTAATCAATAAGCTTCAAGACCTTGGCCTCAATACCTCTTTGTGCAATTGGACCCTCATTTACCTCTTCCTCACTTGCAGACTCCAGCCAGTTTGGATTGGCAACTGCATCTCCTCCACAATCTCCAACACCACAAGACTGAGTACTTAGTCCCTAGTGCCCCTGCTCTACTTGCTTTATGTCTGTGAGGCTAAGCACAACTCCAATGCAATATTTAAGTTTGCTGATGACACCTTAGTTATTGGCCGAATCAAAGGAGATAATGAATCAGTATATAAAAGGGAGATTAAAAATTTGAGTGGTGCCACACTAATGACCTCACTCAATGTTAGCAAGACCAAGGAGATGATTATTGGCCTCTGGAGGAGGAAACCAGAGGTCTATGGGCCAGTGCTCATCGAGGGATCAGAGGTGGAGAGTGTCAGGAACTTTAAATTCTTCAGTGCTATCATTTAAGAGGATCTGTCCTGGGCCCAGCACATTACTGCCATTATGAAGAAAGCATGGCAGCGCCTCTACTTTAGAAGTTTGCAAAAATTCAGCATGACATCTAAAACTTAGAACTTGGCAAATCCTACAAAAAGTAATGGATTTGGCTCAGTCCATCACGGGTAAGGCCCTCCCCACCATTGAGCATACAGTGGCATGCAAAAGTTTGGGTACCCCTAGTCAAAATTTCTGTTACTGTGAATAGTTAAGTGGGTAGAAGATGAACTGATCTCCAAAAGTCATGAAGTTAAAGATGTCGCAGCCAGTGGCACGGGGAACATTTCACTGGTAGAGGGAAGAATGAATTCAATTATATACCAGCGAATTCTGGTAGCAAATATTACACCGTCTGTAAAGAAGCTGAAGATGAAAAGAAGATGGCTTCTACAACAGGATAATGATCCTAAACACACCTCAAAATCCACAATGCACTACCACAAGAGGCACAAGCTGAAGGTTTTGTCATGGTCCTCACAGTCCCCCATCATCGCAAATCTGTAGATAGACCTCAAAAGAACAGTGCATGCAAGATGGCCCAAGAATCTCACAGAACTAGAAGCCTTTTGCAAGGAAGAATGGGTGAAAATCCCCCAAACAAGAATTGAAAGACTTTTAGCTGGCTACAGAAAGCGTTTACAATCTGTGATAATTGCCAAAGAGGGTGTTACTAAGTACTGACCATGCAGGGTGCCCAAACTTTTGCTTCAGGCCCTTTTCCTTTTTTGTTATTTTGAAACTGTAAGAGATGGAAATAAAAAAAGTAATCTTGCTTGAAATATTAAAGAAATGTGTCATCTTTAACTTTATGCCCTTTGGAAATCACTCGTTTAGCTATTCACAGTAACAAATTTTGACAAGGGGTACCCAAACTTTTGCATGCCACTGTATCTACATGGAGCTCTGTCGTAGGAAAGCAGCAGTCATCATCAAGGACCCCCACCACCCACGCCATGATCTCTTCTTGCTGCTGCTATCAAGAAAATACCGGAGCTTTAGACCCACACTACCAGGTTCAGGAACAGTTATTATCCCTCAACTGTCAGACTCTTGAACCAAAGGGGATAACTACATTCAGCTTCACACACCCCATCACTGAACCTATGGACTTACTTTCAAGAACTCTTTGTTTCATGTTCTTGGTATTTATTGCTTATGTATTATTTCTTTTGTACTTGCACAGTTTGTCTTTTACACATTATCTGACCTGTTGGGTGTGGTCTTTTATTGATTCTACCATGCTTCTTGAATTTACGGTGTATACTTGCAAGAAAATGGTTCTCTGGGTTGAGTATGGTAACATATGTACAGATACATTGCTAACAATTTATTTTGAACTTTGAGACTGCAAATTGTTGCATTCTGTGACTGAAGCAGGTATTACAAAAATTTGCCAACAATGGTCATTAGTGACCTCTTGCCAAAGGGCTTCCTCAGAGATTTTTCTCTCTAGTTGTATATTCATTCTTCTTCTACAACATCTAAATGTTTATCATAGAATAATGAGAAAATAATCTAAGAACAGCAGATAAGCTATGAGGGCGAACTGCTCATGTCTGCTATTTTAATCCTTAACAGAATGAAGTTAAAATCACAAATGTTGTTAATTATAATAAGTGCCTGTTAATAATCATATTATTATAAAGTGTTTACATTCTATATTTTTAAGCCAGATGCAGATGCCAACTATTGATGCACTCGACCCCTTCTTCGTTTGATGTTCATATCAGAACTAATGAACATTATGTCATTGGTGCAAATGAATCAGGAACAAGTCTGGAATTGATTACTGGGGAGTTTTGAGATCAGTGTATGCTCTAAATTATTGGGGATAGAAGAACTTAAAAATTAGGAGTAGGCTGTTTGGCCCCTCAAGCCTGTCTTGCTGTTCAAAAAGGTCACTGCTGATCTGGTCTTGGCCTCTATTCCATTTTCCTATCCCCTTCAGATAATAAATCATAGATTTGGAATTTGCACCTCAGAGAGAATCCAAAGAACCATAAATTTCTGAGGGAGGAAATTCCTCCCCTGTCCATCTTAAATGAGCAATCATGTTTATTCTGAAACCATGCTCTGTAGTTCTGGATTCCCCATAAGGGAAATGTTCACTCAGTATTTACCTCAGAATCTCTTCATTTTGTAAGAGCAACTCTTGTCTCTCTCAACTGTGTTAAGATTAGATGCTGCTCTGTCAACTCCCCCCCCCCCCATAAGACAACCCATTCAAATCAGCAATCAACAATGAATTGACACTGAACCTCTAATGTAGGTATACTTCTAATGGTGAACTGTATGCAGTGCTCCTATCCATCAACTCTCTATACAGCTGTAGCAAGACGTCCCCATTTTATATTCTATCTACTTTACAACAAAGGCCAACGTTTCCTTTGTCTTCATAATTACTTGTTGCATCTGCATCATCTGTTTCATATACAAGAACATTCAGGTCTCACCTTGTCCAATAATTATCCAGATTTCTATTGTGGCCATCCTTGAAACAGATGAAGTGTCCAGATGTGCAGCAGAAGCCTTGAACAGAATTCTGTGGTTTCTCTCCAGCTCTCTTCAATTCTTTCTAATGTCCCTTCTTGGCACTGAAATGCATTGAGTGGAAGAGGAGTCACATGTTTTGGTCCTGGCAAAGAAGGGAAGTATTCTGGACCATCAGCAGAAGTGGTGTAAATTTTACTGTTCCACTATTTCCATTCCAATTGTATGTGCTGGTACAAAGTGCTCAATGGTTAATTTGATTTGATAGAGGTTTACAAAATTATGAGGGGTACAGATAGGGGAAATCAAAGCAGGCTTTTTCCACTGAAGATGGCTGAGACTAGAACTGAAGGTTAAGGGTGAAAGGTAAAATGTTTAAGGGGAACATGAGGGGGAGCTTATCCACTCAGCGGGTGGTGAGAGCATGGAACGAACTGCCAGTGGAAGTGGTGGATGTGGGTTCAATTTCAATATGTAAGAGAAATTTAGTTAAGTACATGGATGAGAGGGCTATGGAGGACTCTGGTCCACGTGCAGGTCAATGAAGCTAGGCAGAGTAAGAGTTCATGGACTAGATAGGCCAAAGGGCTTGTTTTTGTGCTGTGGTGTTCTATGACTGTGATTCTATAATTAAATAGCTGTGCTTCTGAATGAAGGATTTTCCTTTGTGAAGTTGGAAGTGTTGGGAGAAACACAGATGAAAATCACTGCCAGCAAATGAAGCAGAATTACAGATTAAGCAAATTGTTTAAAATTTCCACCAAGCCCCAGTGCAATTACTAAATCTCAGGAAGACGTGGAAAGAAAGTTTAGCATTGGCAATGTCTTGAATCTGAATTGCTTAGATAATGAATCGATGGAAATATGGAAATAGATGGAAAAGAAGAGAAGTAGTATTGGTACATCCAAGTGTGAGTTTTCAAATGGGTAAGAAACCACAAATGTGCTTAGCTGGGAAAAGGCCCAATACATATGTCAGAATGTGCAAGAAAATTTATTCAGGAAAATTTCACAATGACCAGTTAGCCTACTAACTGGTATACAAGTCTTTGGACTATGGGAGGAAACCCATGTGGTCTTGGGGAGAATGTACAGACAGTGGCGGAATTGAACTCTGAACTCCAACTGTAACAGCTACGCTACTGTTGCACCTTTTCATGTTTACATCACAGTGTTGTGCCATATGGTCCAAATGTCCTCTGCCACTGTTTATGTAGCATTGGAGTCTCCTTCCACCTTGCTTCTTTTGACCCTACCTTCCAATTAAAATATTCTGTCTTTCAGATACAGCTAGACCACCCTTCATTTTCAGCACCCCAAAGAGACTGTTCCCTCCCCCTAATCTGGATACCCTCTTCAGTCGCCCAAGTGCCCTTCCTTTCCTATGCTCTCTCCCTATGCAAATACAGGAATGATGCACTGTCCTTCCCCCTTCCTGACTTTTCAGTGTTCCAAACAGGTGAAACAGCAATATGCTTGTACTTTATTTTTGGTACAACTTGCAATTTCCTCTAAACTGGAGACACCAAAAATAGATTGATGTTGAGAATGATGGAGGTGCTCAGCATATGAGGCCACCTCTGTGAGAAGAGAAACAGGATTTCTAAACACAGAACATAGAAAATAACAATTAGAGCAATATAGCACTGGTACCCTTTAACCCACAATGTTATGCCGAATTAATTAAATGTCTAACTAAGTGAATCTCTTCTGCCTACACAATGTCCAAATCCCACCATAATGTTTCTAAAATATTGGCTTTAGAATGTACTTCCAGTATTCAGTGCTCCTATCTGCTGAGTACTTCCAGTATTTTCTGCTTTTATCTTAAATTTCCGGCATCTGCCGTTTCTTTCTTTTATCGCTGTACAAAGTACCTCCTGTCTGTTAGTGAGCATGACGCTGATTAAGATCAAAGTGATCTGGTAGTGAAGTGTTTAATGTACAGACCAGATGAAGGGGTGTGTCCCATGTGGTGGCTGGTACCTTATACAAGACTGAGACTATTCAGTTAGTTATTAAGGAATAGGACCCCCACCCCCCCCCCCACTTCTACCCTAACTACAAGAGATGATTAATTGAGAGATGTTTATCCTTACAAACTTTGAAACTGCATAATAAGGTTGCTTTTAAATCATTAAAGTATCTTCAAAATACTTTTTATTCTTGAACTACCATTAACTTGCAGTAACTTTAATAACTTGCCTCATTTCTGCAAACACCAAATGTGAAAGAGGCATTTGTGACAATGGTTTGCACAGGTCACCAGTCTGCAGAAGAGATCATCATTCTCCCACAGCTGTGGAGCATGCCTGGATCACTTCCTTACTGTCTCCATGTTACCTCACTCGTGGACTGAAATGTCAACCAGAGTAACTACTGCTGAAGTCTCTGGGGGGTGAGAGCTAATGCATCTGCTTTGTAGATCTAAAGGATTGGGAGGAGATGAGTCATGGGACATGCACATTCAGGGGAAAAAAAACTTTGAAATGGGCATGTAATCAAAAGAGTCACAAGCAGAAATTACTCTAAGAACATTTTAAATAAAGCAATTACCAATTAGCTGTCTCTAGAGATCATTTCAGTGTGTTCTTATTTCTAGCCAATGCAAGTGTGAAATCTATGCTTCCATGCACCTCTCTTAATCCAGATGAAATATGAAGTTAGTAGTTAGCTACGTTTGGCTTTTGTAAGTGAATCTGTACAATAATAAACCATTTGGTACCATTTACCAAATTCGGTATTTGCAAATTGAAGAAACAAAGTTATTTATTTCAAGTGTCATGGATTTTGAAGCAAAACTTAAGGAGAAACCGCAGACCAAAATCTTTTATTACTCTATTGCAAATTGACGGAAATTTAAAGCAGTCTGATAGTTTGGTTTTTCAATGTCTATTAGATGGTTCCAAAGGGTGGGATATGATTTCTGACAATAGTATTTGCAGTTATATCAGCATTGCTTGGGGAAATATACCATTTCAATCCTACCCAACTGCTCTGAAGTAGGAACTTGGGAGCTAGAATCATAAGACCACGCGATATGGTAGCAGAATTAGGCCATTTGACCCATCGAGTCAGCTTGCCATTTCATCATGGCTGATCCATTTTTCCTCTCAACCCCATTCTCCTGCCTTCTGCTTGTATCACTTCATGCCCTGACTAATCAAGAATCTATCAACCTCTGACTTGCCTCCGCATCTGCCTGTGGCAACAAATGCCACAGATTAGAAATATAGAAAAGCCTACAGCACAATACAGGCCCTTCGGCCCACAATACTGTGCTGAGCACGTACTTACGTGTTCACCACTCTCTGACTAAAGAAATTCTTCCTCATCTCTGTTCTAATAGGAGGCCCCTCTATTCTGAGGCTGTGTCCTCTGATCTTAGACTCCCCCATCTTAAGAAACATCCTCTCCACATTTGCTCTATCGAGGCCTTTCACCATTCAATAGTGTTCAATGAGGTCACTCCTCGCTCTTCTGAGTTCTGCTGAGTAGAGAATGATGAACAGGAGGAGGCCGCACTCTTTTGAGATTGATCTGCTCATCCTATAGTGTTATTTTTCAACTGATTTGCATATACTTTGATTTCTTTAGCATCCAAAAATCCATTAACCTCAGCCTTCATTGCACATATTGGTACTTAGAATTACAAAGATTCTGAATAAAGATATTTCTCATCTTTTCAGTCCTAAATGTCTGACCCATTTCTAAAACAACATCCCTGGTTCTAGACTTTACAGCCCAAGGAAACAACACTCGAGCTCTGCCCTGCCAACTTATTGCAGGATCTTATTTACACCAATGATATCACTTCTCATTAAGTTGCCTTAAGTGTGGATCAACTTATCTCATACAACAACCCCTTCATTTGGCAATCAATCTTTTCTTGATTCAAATATGGAACAGAGCATATAGCATATCAGGCACAAGTGATGTGCATCCTTCTGTGCAATCAGAGGCATGGACTATCTTCAGCTGGCATCTCAAAAGATTTACCACCTTCCTTGTTCCTGCAAACTCCTCCAGCTCCACTGAGCTGATGACAACATCTTCTTTACTGAGGTCCCAAGTGCCCACACAGCTACAATGTTTAGACTACATGCAGAATGTTAGCTTGCTTACAACAAGCAAGTGGACAAGGCAATAATACAGGGATATTTCAAAATATGTGAAGAGTAAACCTTCCCACAAAGTGGAAATCCCTGGCTCTTGACCACCCAAAACATCACATCAAGTTCTTCCACTCCACTTGTCTACAGATTCCCCATTGGCTTCATCAACTACATCAAAGCCGCAAAGCTGAACTAGATTGACTCATCTTTGACGCAGAAGAACTATCAGGGATGCAAGAGTACAACAAGTCCAGACTACAAGGTCAGACTGATTAAGTTTGGGAACATTGCAAGTAAATGTGGAAAGTTCAGAGACATGTAATAAAGAATTTGTGTAAAACAAAATAGGAGCTGCATACATAAGGAGATTCTGAGATTCTGTGAGAATTATAGTCATAGTCATAGTCATACTTTATTGATCCTGGGAGAAACTGGTTTTCGTTACAGTTGCACCATAAAGAATAAATAGCAATAGGACCATAAATAGTTAAATAGTAATATGTAAATTATGCTAGTAAATTATGAAATAAGTTCAGGACCGGCTTATTGGCTCAGGGTGTCTGACCCTCCAAGGGACGAGTTGTAAAGTTTGATGGCCACAGGCAGGAATGACTTCCTATGACGCTCTGTGCTGCATCTCAGTGGAATGAGTCTCTGGCTGAATGTACTCCTGTGCCCACCCAGTACATTATGTAGTGGATGGGAGACATTGTCCAAGATGGCATGCAACTTAGACAGCATCCTCTTTTCAGACACCACCGTCACAGAGTCCAGTTCTATCCCCACAACATCACTGGCCTTACGGATGACTTTGTTGATTCTGTTGGTGTCTGCTACCCTCAGCCTGCTGCCCCAGCACACAACAGCAAACATGATAGCACTGGCCACCACAGACTTGTAGAACATCCTCAGCATCGTCCGGCAGATGTTAAAGGACCTCAGTCTCCTCAGGTACTTGAGTAGCATGAATGCAGAGTTTCAGGTACTAAAAAAAGATCACTGGCCCAAAATATTAACTGTTTCTCTTTCCACTGATGCTGCCTGACTTGCTTGAGCATTTACAGTATTTTCTGTTATTACAGATTTCCAACATTTGCTGTTGGTTAATTATTCAGTCCATATATTGCAATTGCAATTTAGCAAAGTTAGACGAAGCACAGCAAGGATGGAAAATAGTGGTCCTCAGAAATTTGGAACACAAGGAAACACGTTTCTAGAACAAGCAAAGAGTGATGCTTTACACACTTTTGAAATAATAGGGGGCAATGAAGAATTGCAAAAGGTAGTTTGTCAACAACTTTCAACTTAGGAAAACATGCTGGAGCATCAAAGTAATTTTTAAAGATGTTATTAGCACCAGAATTCTCAACTCTCTTGGTAGAATGGCAGCAGGTTTTCTATGAATTTCAAGTCGTCAAGTCAAGTCAAGTCACTTTTTATTGTCATTTTGACCATAACTGCTGGTACAGTACACAGTAAAAATGAGAATGTTTTTCAGGACCATGGTGCTACATGAAACAATACAAAAACTACACTGAACTATGTAAAACAACACAAAACTACATTAGACTACAGACCTATCCAGGACTGCATAAAGTACACAAAACAGTGCAGGCACTACAATAAATAATAAACAAGACAATAGGCACAGTAGAGGATATAGTAGGTTTGTGTCAGTCCAGGCTCTCAGTATTGAGGAGTCTGATGGCTTGGGGGAAGAAACTGTTACATAGTCTGGTCGTGAGAGCCCAAATACTTTGGTGCCTTTTGCCAGATGGCAGGAGGGACAAGAGTTTGTATGAAGGGTGCGTAGGGTCCTTCATAATGCTGTTTGCTTTACAGATGCAGCATGTGGTGTACATGTCTGTAATGGCGGGAAGAGAGACCCTGATGATCTTCTCAGCTGACCTCACTATCGGCTGCAGGGTCTTGCAATCCGAGATGGTGCAATTTCCGAACCAGGCAGTGATGCAGCTGCTCAGGATGCTCTCAGTACAACCTCTGTAGAATGTGGTGAGAATGGGGGTTAGGAGATGGACTTTCCTCAGCCTTCGCAGAAAGTAGAGATGCTGCTGGGCTTTCTTTGCTATGGAGCTGGTGTTGAGGGACCAGGTGAGATTCTCCAGCAGGTGAACACCAAGAAATTTGGTGCTCTTAACGATCTCTACAGTGGAGTCGTCGATGTTCAGTGGAGAGTGGTCGTTCCGTGTCCTCCTGAAGTCAACAACCATCTCTTTTGTTCACATTCAGAGACAGGTTGTTGGCTCTGCAACAGTCCGTTAGCCGCTGCACCTCCTCTCTGTATGCTGACTCATCATTCTTGCTGATGAGACCCACCACGGTCGTGTCAGGAAAGTGATAGCAAAAACACAGCTAAAATATAAGCAACACACACAAAATGCTGGAGGGACTCAGCAAGCCAGGCAGCATCCATGGAAATAAATGAATTGTCGGTGCTTCGCGCCAAGATCCTACTTCAGGACTGAAATATAAGCAGAGCACTTAGGCCAAGGGTTGTTCTGTTGGTTGATTTGCTGACAGAGTTTCAATTAGTGCGAAGTTGGGAGCAATTGACAGCGTTCAGGACATTCTCCTTAAGAAATGCCTTTTCAGAATATTCTTGAAACCACTTTGGGGATCAAATTACCAAGCATGAAGGGCAAACACAATGGACTTGAATGTCTCTGGTTTTAATGTACTGAGGAGGTTAAAGTGAGGAGGTTACAGTGTTGCAGCAAGATCCAAAGTAAGAGGACATCAAAGGGTGAAGCTCCCTAGACATGCATAAAGCAGTAGAAAAGTGTCCAGGAGACTGCCAGGATTCATGATCTTTTTGCTGATGTGACTGCTGAACATAAAGGATACTGGGAGCGTGAGGGCACTAGGATCAAGACCAATAAAAACACCAGCGGTAAGACAGGCACAGGTTTCAGACTTAATTCCCAAGATAGGCTCAATGAGAATATTATTGCAGTACATAAAGAAGCTACAGAGGAAGTGGCAATAGGGAGCCCAGAAGAAATTCTGATGAATCCTGAAGGGAATGATTTGCTGAGGCCCAAATGAGACACACCCAAAACATTGTAGAAGACTGAGAAGCTAAAGAGATTTTCAATACTGTTAATGTTGCAATTGTATCGCACACACACAAGTAATGAACTTCTGTTATTTCTTTTTAAAAGGGGAAGACTACGAAAGGATGACTGCAACTCTAAGGCCCTACCTTGTTATGTGCCAAGTCAAGCGATCAGCCCCTCTTAGAGTTGTGGTAATTGCATACAGAGGTCCATAGAATCTGTGCAGAGAGGCCCTTAGTAAGATCCCCTGTCTGTCCAGCTCCTCATCCACTAAGAACCCAGGCACTACACACTCATTGCAATAAAGGCCAAAATAACGCAAACACGAGGAAATCTGCAGATGCTGGAACTTCAAGCAACACACATTAAAGTTGCTGGTGAACGCAGCAGGCCAGGCAGCATCTCTAGGAAGAGGTACAGTCGACGTTTTGGGCCGAGATCCTTCGTCAGGACTAACTGAAAGAAGAGCTAGTAAGAGATTTGAAAGTGGGAGGGGAAGGGGGAGATCCAAAATGATAGGAGAAGACAGGACGGGGAGGGATGGAGCCAAGAGCTGGACAGTTGATTGGCAAAAGGGATATGAGAGGATCATCGGACAGGAGGCCTAGGGAGAAAGAAAAGGGAGAGGGGGGCAAGTCCAGAGGATGGGCACGAGTATAGTGAGAGGGATAGAGGGAGAAAAAGGAGAGAGAAAAAGAATGTGTGCATATAAATAAATAAATAAATAACAGATGGGGTACAAGGGGTAGGTGGCCCGATGTGGCCTTCTATATATTGGCGAGATCCAGTGTTCCCGATGTGGCCTTCTATATATTGGCAAGACCCGACGCGGACTGGGAGATCGTTTTGCTGAACACCTACGCTCTGTCCGCCAGAGAAAGCAGGATCTCCCAGTGGCCACACATTTTAATTCCACGTCCCATTCCCATTCTGATATGTCTATCCACGGCCTCCTCTACTGTAAAGATGAAGCCACACTCAGGTTGGAGGAACAACACCTTATATTCCGTCTGGGTAACCTCCAACCTGATGGAATGAACATTGACTTCTCAAACTTCCTCTAATGCCCTCCCTCCCCCTCGTACCCCATCCGTTATTTATTTATATACACACATTCTTTTTCTCTCTCTCCTTTTTCTCCCTTTGTCACTCTCACTATACCCCTTGCCCATCCTCTGGGTTTTCCCCCCCCCCAACCCCCTTTTCCTTCTCCCTGGGCCTCCTGTCCCATGATCCTCTCATACCCCTTTTGCCAATCACCTGTCCAGCTCTTGGCTCCATCCCTCCCCCTCCTGTCTTCTCCTATCATTTTGGATCTCCCCCTCCCCCTCCCACTTTCAAATCTCTTACTAACTCTTCCTTCAGTTAGTCCTGACGAAGGGTCTCAGCCCGAAACGTCGACTGTACCTCTTCCTAGAGATGCTGCCTGGCCTGCTGCGTTCACCAGCAACTTTGATGTGTGTTGCTTGAAAGGCCAAAATAAAACGCCTTGCAAATTACTTGCTATACTGATGAATTTACTTTTTGCAGCTCAGGAACCAACTGATTCCTCCCTTGTAATAATGACTAATTTTCTGCCTTCTGGTTTTCACCTAGCTTTATCAGCAAATACAATACATTGTATTCTGTCTTTTTTTCCTGTCCTTTATGTAAGTTGTGAATAACCAAGGACCTAGTACTCATCCCTGTGACACTCAGCTTGTGAGATCTGCTAACATGAAAATTACCAGTTTATTTCTTTTCTCTATTTTTAAACTTTAGTTAATGCTCTTCTTGTGCTATTGTGTTGCTCCTTTCCATAGTGTCTAGCGACCTTTAATATAATTTTGTCACACCTTGGTGTTTGTTTTAAAGGTATGCTGTCTGAATGCATATCCTGTAGAAGATGAATGGGTGAAAGGCACAGAGTGCAAACATTTCTTTTCACCTTGGGCAGTCTGTATCTTAAAGGGTTAAGGAAAGCAGTTCAATGTTAATTTGGGTTTCTGAGTCAGTCATGATGTTTGATGCATTCTTAATCTTCCTGGCAGATGTCCTGAAAGAACAGACTTTGGACAAAGTTCAAGGTATCTAAAGGTCCTGTTGGAAAAAGATGTGGGTGTTAGATGAGAAATATCCACCAGTGTATGAATGGATTGATAGATGGAAACTATTGCCTGGCTTCTACTCAAGATGTGGAAAATCTATGATGGGTTGTGAGATACAGTGCCATAGGCAGCAAGCATCGTGGTGGATTTAGTTATATTTTTATCTAAAGAAGGGGGTTGCGGGGAGGAACAGAGTAAGGAGAATATGTTCAAATGTCTGTTAATATTCTAGAGGCGTCAAATGTATTTTACTAAGTGGAAATGATTTTCATTCTCACAGAAATTTCATTTTTCTTTGCTTTTTCACTTTTAAACTACATTTTGAATTATGGAGAAAGGAGACCCAATGCAGTTTATTCCCATGAAGACCATATGTAGGAGATGGCTGTGAAGGGTGTCTTGAATTGGTAAGGCTGGGTTTAATATTACGAATAGTGGTTAGTCTAAAAGCGCTCACTATTTTCCTGGATTGAATTGGACAGTAGCTTTCAAAGATTGCAAATATATAGACAAACATGAAAGCATGAAGCTCCCTGAGAGCCCAGGGTTTCAAAGGTTATCTACAGAATTAGGTTTCCACTCAAAACCTGCAACATGCAGTTCTAAGTGCAATCAACAGCAATATCATTCTTTTGTTGATAGCTACAGAATTAGGGCTGTTCTGGTGGTACAATTACTTTGCAACGTAAAGGGGGTAGTTGCATGATTAGGGTGGGAAAAATGTCCTTCAAATCATATTCTGTGTGCTTTTCATGACTGAGTTAGAAAGTTAAAAAGTCAACTGCAATCACAATTCATTTGTAAAATATTACTGACTTGCACTCAAGTTGCAACAGAAAAAAATACTGACATTTTGCTCAGCCAGTCTATGTATTTTTTTGTTCTCAATAACAATATCAGTTGTGAGACTACACTGTCACCCCAAGCATATATTCATTTGTGTTGAGGTGCATTGGGTTGCCCAACATTCTACCAGCACAGGGTCAACTGGCTGCATAGGAGGCTTATGCTCGGTCTGTAAGGTATTTACAATGGACACTGCCATCTGCATTCGGGGCTGAGGTCTCTGCTTCATCTCCTGTTGTGCATTCCACAGCCTCAAAATTCTCTCTGTAAAATATCTTTTCCTGCTTCCCATCATTACTCTGTTGTAGTTTATCTAATCTCTTGCTCTTTATATGTCTAGCTAGATATGTAAATAGTCTAGTTCTATCAAATCTCTGCCAATTTTTATAGTTTAACATTCTTTCCACCAAATGTCCCCCATAGTTCAGTTCTTTAATTTAATTTTTTCATTCCCTGTTTATATTTCTTCATAGAGGCTTGTACTTGAGTCAACCTGTGGAGTAAAATCTGTATTGTAAAATATTTTTCCTGTGGACAGTTTTCCTAAAACTGAAGTTAGTCCTCCATTTGTGAGAGTTTTGTAGCGGTTCATTTATGTGTTCCCAAATCTAAGCTTTCACAGCACATTTGCATCTGGACCCGAAATAAAAGCAGAAAATGCTGGAAAAACACAGATCAGGCAGTATATGTGGAAACACAGCTTAAGTTTCAGGATTGTGACCAGCTCTCAGAATCGTGAAGGAGAAAAATTAGTTTTCAGTGAGGGGGGAAAGTGGGATAGAGTGTGTAGAATAATGGTCATGTCTGTGACAGGGCATGTTGAAGTGGCTGAATGGGGGAAATCACCACTGCAATAAGCTATATGGTCAAAGTCAAAGTAAATGTATTATCAAAGTACGGATATGTCATCTACTTGCAGACATTTACAGGAAAATAAAGAAATACAATAGCATGAAAAAATATACATTAGCAAAGATTAACAAAAAACTAAGGTGAAGAAGAAGACAAATAGTGCAAAGAAAATAAATAATACTGAGAACCTGGGTTGCAGAGGCCTTGAAAGTGAATCTGTAAGTTGTGAAATCAATTCTGAGTTGTGGTGAATGAAGTTAGCCACGTCAGTTCTGGAGCCTGCTGCTTGTAGGGTAATAACTGTTCCTGAACCAGGTACAGGACCTAAGACTCCTGTACCTCCTGCTTGATGGTAGTAGCAAGAAGATAGCATGGACTGGATGGTGGGGGTCCTTGTCGGTGATGCTGCTTTCTTGTGGCAGCGTTCCATGTAAATGTTCTCAATTATGAGGAGGGCTTTGCCTTGATGAACTGGGCTACATCCACCACTTTTTGTAGATCTCCCATTCTTGGCATTGGCGTATCCATACCAAGCCACAATGCAATCACTAACTAGAGAAATTCTGCAGATGCTGGAAATTCAAGCAACAGACACAAAATGCTGGAGGAACCAAGCAGGCCAGGCTATGGGAAAGAGTAGACAGTTGACATTTCGGGCCGAGTCCCTTCATCAGGACTGGAGAAAAAAATGAGAACTCAGAGTGGGAAGGTGGTGGAAGTGAGGAAAAAATACAAATAGAAGGGGGTGGCGAAGGGGGGCGGGTAGAGGGTCATTACTGGAAGTTAGAGAAATCAATATTCATGCCATCACGTTGGAAGCTACCCAGATGGAATATAGGATGTCGTTCCTCCTACCTGAGTGTGGTCTCCTTGTGTCAGTAGAGGAAGCCATGGACTAACACGTTGGAATGGGAATGGGAACTGTATTTAAAAAGGGTGGCCACTGGGAGATCCCATTTTTTTCTGTCAGATGGAGCATAGGTGCTCGATGAAGCAGTATCCCAATCTGTTCAGGACTCACCAATATACAGGAGGCCACACTGGGAGCATAGGATACGGTAGATAACTCCAACAGACTCACAGGTGAGGTGTCGCCTGTGTTGGTAACTGCTGCCATATCATAGACAATTCCTTTGCTGACACACCCCACCCCAAATTCTCTCCCACTGACAACTAAGTCGTAGCTCTTGTTTTCCCAATCTGATGATAAGTCCCAGACCTAAAATATTGAAGTTTTTCTTTGTGCAGATCCTGCCGACCTGCTGAAGTATCCCATTATTTTCATTGTTTATTTCAGATCTCCACTGTCTGCAGGTAGATCTCCGATTCTGTGGCAGTTGGAGAGGCTTGCTTCACTGGCTGTTTGGCAGGCAATCCCTACCAGCTGGCCTCTGTCTAGAGGCACAAGAGACTGCAGATGCAGGAATCTAGAGCAACAAAGCTGGAGGAGCTCAGCCCATCAGACAGTATCTCTGGGGGGTGGAGTGTGGTAGTGGGTGGGTGTTCAGTGGTACAAAGGGACTGTCAATTTTTCAGCTCGTTTCCGTTTCTTGGCTCCAAATCCAATCACTGCACTGAAATATTCCACGAGAAGTCAGCAGAGGAACAGTGATTCAATGCAGTTCAGTGATGGTAATGATGCAGTTGTGGGTTTCCAACGTGATGGATGCATATATGTTTATGCTTAAACAGTGTTAAAATCTAATTATTCCTATTGATTACTCGGAAGTATAGTTAAGTAAAATTAAGTAATTTGATATTCCCTGGCTTATCAGATTTTATGCAATAAGTGAGAAAAGAGATACTCTAAGACCATAAGTGATAGTAGTAGAATTAGACTATTTGGCCATCGAGTTTGCTCCGCTGTTTCATCGTGGCCCTCTCAACCACATTCTCTTGCTTTCTCTCTGTAACATTTCACGGCCTGACTAATCAAGAACCTAACAATACATGACTTGGCCTCCACAGCTGCGTCTGGCAACAAATTCCACAGATTCATCAATCTCTGGCAAAAGAAATTCCTCTTCATCTCCATTTCAAATGGACGTCCCTCTATACTGAGCCTATGCCCTCTGATCCTAGACTCCCTTACTATTAGAAACATTGTCTCCACATCTACGCTATCGAGGCCTTTCAACATTCAATAGATTTCAATGAGATCCCCTCTCATTTTCGTAAATTCCAGTGAGTACGGGCTGAGAACAATCAAATGCTTCTCATGCGATAACCCTCTCATTCTCGGAATTGTTGTTGTGAACCTCCGCTGAACCCTCTCCAATGTCAGCTGATCCCTCCTTCGATAAGGGGCCCAAAACTGCTTACCTCCAAGAGAGGCCTCACTGGTACCTATAAAGCCTCAGTATTACTCTAGCCTTCTCAAAATAAATGCTAACATTGCATTTGCCTTCCTCGCCACCGACTCAACCTACAAATTAAACTTGGGGAGTCCTGCACGGGGATACTGGCAGTGCATTCCACGCACCCACCACACTGTGTGAAAAACTTACCTCTGACATTGCCCCTTGTACTTACTTCCAAGCATCTTAAAACTGTGCCCCCTCATGTTAGCTATTTCAGCCCTCTGGCTATCCACACGATCAATGCCTCTCATCATCTTATACACCTCTATCAGGTCACCTCTCACCCTCCATTACTCCAAGGAGAAAAGGCCAAGTTCACGCTACCTATTCTCATAAGGCATGCTGCCCAATCCAGGCAACATCCTTGTAATATCCTCTGCACTCTTTCTACAGTATCCACTTCAAAATTTTACTCTAATGATTACCAATACTGAGGAACTAGACCATGTGGTGCCATTTTGTTAAGTGACATTAGATTCAATTTCTATGAAAAAAATGTAATGAAAAATTGAGGTTTTGTGGGCAGTTTGGTTTCAGCTTCTCCCATTCTTCTGATGCATTAACAAAGAGAGCAATTAAGATACTCCAGAAGCTTTCAACAGTATGTAGCACATACAGTACATAGGATCAGAATCAGGTTTATTATCATCGGCATGTGACGTGAAATTTGTTAACTTAGCAGCAGCAGTTCAATGCAATACATAATCTAGCAGATAAAAATAAATAAATAAAATAAAAATAATATTAATAATAAATAAACAAGTAAATCAATTATGTATATTGAATAGATTTTTTTAAATGTGCAAATACAAAAATACTGTATATTTAAAAAAAAGTGGGGTAGTGTTCATGGGTTCAATGTCCATTTAGGAATCAGATGCTGGGGGACAAGAAGCTGTTCCTGAATCGCTGAGTGTGTGTCTTCAGGCTTCTGTACCTCCTACCTGATGGTAACAGTGAGAAAAAGGCATGTCCTGGGTGCTGGAGGTCCTTAATAATGGATGCTGCCTTTCTGAGACACCGCTCCCTAAAGATGTCATGGGTACTTTGTAGACTAGTGCCCAAGATGGAGCTGACTAGATTTACAACCTTCTGCAGCTTCTTTCGGTCCTGTGCAGTAGCCCCTCCATACCAGACAGTGCTGCAGCCTGTCAGAATGCTCTCCACAGTACAACCATAGGTTTTTGAGTGTATTTGTTGACATGCCAAATCTCTTCAAATTCCTAATAAAGTATAGCAGCTATCTTGCAACACACATCAAAGTTGCTGGTGAACGCAGCAGGCCTGGCAGCATCTCTAGGAAGAGGTGCAGTCGACGTTTCGGGCCGAGACCCTTCGTCAGGACTAACTGAAGGAAGAGTGAGTAAGGGATTGGAAAGTGGGAGGGGGAGGGGGAGGGGGAGGGGGAGATCCAAAATGATAGGAGAAGACAGGAGGGGGAGGGATGGAGCCAAGAGCTGGACAGGTGATTGGCAAAAGGGATATGAGAGGATCATGGGACAGGAGGCCCAGGGAGAAGGAAAGTTGGGGGGGGGGAACCCAGAGGATGGGCAAGGGGTTTAGTCAGAGGGACAGAGGGAGAAAAAGGAGAGAGAGAGAAAGAATGTGTGTATAAAAATAAGTAACAGATGGGGTACGAGGGCGAGGTGGGGCATTAACGGAAGTTAGAGAAGTCGATGTTCATGCCATCAGGTTGGAGGCTACCCAGATGGAATATAAAGTGTTGTTCCTCCAACCTGAGTGTGGCTTCATCTTTACAGTAGAGGAGGTTGCTGCATTCACCAGCAACTTTGATGTGTGTTGCTTGAATTTCCAACATCTGCAGAATTCCTCATGTGTAGTAGTTTTCTTTGTTTTGTTTGCTATCGGCAAGTAGCTGCTGTGTTTCACCAGTGCCATCCTCTCCTCAATGCTGAGGAGAAGAAAATCAGAAAACACTGCAAATACTCAGATCAGGCAATGTCTACAGAAAACTTTGCAATTTAATATACGTTTAATTTTCCCACTTTTCCTTCTTCTCATGAAATCCTGGAGCTAATCACAAGAACACAGCAGCATCTTCAGACACAAGGAAATTTGCCCATGCAAATGGCCCTGTGTAAACAAATAAAGGAGTCACCTCCCTTCCTTAGTTACAACTGATGTGCACCAAAAATTGCAGGAAGGAAGTAAAGGACAAAATACGTTGACAATTGTGATTTGAACTAAAACAGTATTCTTTCTGTGGTCTTTGCATTCTGAATGTACTAACAGCTTCCCCCTTAACTCTCCTGTTGCCATAGCTTTTAAATGAAATATTTGTGGCTTTCTTCTAGTTCTCTGATGTTATGAAAAAGTTACAATCTAATTTCACTGAATTCCTTTACAACCCAGACACACACAATGGTCCATTTCTGGTGCATTCGAGGAGCCTCTGGCAAGCTTCCCACACCATCTCTCCACTTACCTCAATAACAATCTTTCCAAACTTCCCTTTAATTATTTTTAATTCGTCAAATATCCATCCATCTCTCTCTAAAAAGCTCTCAGAGAATCTGCTTCCACCTCTCTGCCCATGTATGGTACCCTGAGTCCTGTTAATTCTTTGTGTAAATCAAAAATTCCTAACCTCTACTAACATTCTTTTGTGCATGATTTAAAAGTGATCCCTTTAGTTACATACAAGCCAACCACAGGAAATGCCCTTATAAATCTAAACAATCCATCCTAATCACTTATGGTTTAATAGAGGTCATTAGAATTAACTGATTCGAATGATCCCTCAGCCAATGTAAATTATTGGTTGCTAAACACACAAGGTAAAATGTGGAACAGGCCTTTTTAATGGTTTAATATTGATGAATTCCAAGAAGGATGAAACTAGAATAAAACAAAACTGTGAAGGAAATTGTTTCAGAACCAGCATCCCAAGGTAGCAAAGTGTTAATAGCATTGACACGGAGTGCAATGAATGGAATGACTGGAATTGTGGGCTTCGCTCCCTACCCTTACATAGACTGTTCCCTGTCTTGATGATGATACAACGGTAAAGCACAGAACAGCATGTGGTTGCTGGAAGGTAGGAATTCATTTAAGGGCTGTGAAAGGGCAGGATCATCAGAAAACTCCACAGGGTTCAAATGAAGTGTGATTCAATGAGGCAGATGAGATCAAAAGAAAGGGTTAATATTCCAGCAACACACATCGAAGTTGCTGGTGAACGCAGCAGGCTGGGCAGTATCTCTAGGAAGAGGTACAGTCGACGTTTCGGGCCGAGACCCTTCGTTAGTTCATGGGCTTTCAGCTTTTCCAGCAGCCCAGTCGAATCACGAGAGGAGCTATACATTGGTTGGAAAGAGAGATTTAAAAAGGAGTGTTTGTGGGCTTTTTGTATTTTACCAAGGCCCAATCGAATCATAATTTATTAGCCGCAGCTCCTCAGAGAATGTGTTAAGGAGCTGGAACTGCAGCTCAATACCTTTGATTTAGACGGAAAACTGAGGAGGTGATAGATAAGAGCCACAGGGAGGTAGTCACCCCTAAGTTGCAGGAGGCAGGTACCTGGGTTACAGTTAGGAGGGAGAAAGAAAATGGGGAGTCAGTGCAGAGTACCCTTATGGCTGTTTTGCTCAATAATAAGTATACCACTTTGGGTACTGTTGGGGTTGGGGTACCTACTAGGGCAAGCGGCAGTGACTGGGTATCTGGCACTGAGGCTCAGAAAGGAAGGGGGGAGAAGTGGGCTGCAGTTGTGATAGGGCATTCCATAGATAGGGGAGTACACACAAGATTCAGTGGACGTGAAAGAGACACCCAGATGGCATGTTGCAGCCCAGGTGCCAGGGTCAGGGACATCTCAGGTCAGGTCCATGGCATTCTAAAGTGAGAGGGCGAGCAGCCAGAAGTCTTGGTACATACTAGCACAAATGATATAGGTAGGAAAAGGGAGGAGGTCCTGAAGAAAGAACTTAAGGAACTAGATAGAAAGCTGAAAAGCAGAACCTCAAGGGTAGCAATTCCAGGGTTGCAGCTTGTGTCATATGCCAGTGTGGGACAGGCAGCATAAAGATGCAGAATTCTCATGGGCAGAATTAAGAAACAGCAAGGATAAAAAGATTCTGATTAGAGTTATGTATGGGAATCTGAACAGTTACAATTACAGTGGGAGATAGGAAACGCATGTCAAATGGGGAATCTTACAATAGTCATGGTGGATTTCAATATGCAGGTAGATTGGGAAAATCAAGTTGCTTCTAGATCCCAAGAGAGCTTGTAGAATGTCTATTAAATGGTTTTAAAACAGCTTGTGGTTGAGCACACTAGCGGAAAAGCTATTCTGGATTGGGTGTTGTGTAATGAACCGAATTTGATTAGAGAGCTCAAGGGAAAGGAACCCTTAGGAGACAGTGTTCATAATATGATAGACTTCACTCTGCAATTTAAGAAGAAGAAGCTAAAGTCAGATTATCAGTATTACAGTAGGATAAAGGAAATTAGAGAGGCATGTGAGAGGTGCTGGCCAAAGTTGATTGGAAGAGGACACTTGCAGGGATGATGACAGAAGAGCAATAGCTAGGGTTTCTGGGAGAAATTTGGATAGGTACATGGAGCTTAGAAAAATAGAGGGCTATGCGGTAGGGTAATTCTAGGCAGTTTCTAGACTAGGTTACATGGTTGACACAACATTGTGGGCCAAAGAGCCAGTAATGCGCTGTAGATTTCTATTTTCTGTGTTCTATGTTCCAAAACTGCTGGTAAAATTTCCCAATGTCTGTTCAGCAGATCTGTCAAATGGAGAAGTTCGGAGTCAAAGATGCAAAGTACATTCATTATCAGAGTCCATATAGAATAGAACTTTGAGATTTGTCCTCCCGCAGGGAGCCAGGAAATAAAGAAACACCTTGCAACTTGTAAATGGCAAAAGGCGAGCGAACAACACATAGAATATGGAACATCAAACCCGGAATCCAGTTTAGTTCACAGTTCAGCGCCACACCGCTAGCCAATGCAGGCTGCAGGGCAACTCTTCACCAAAGCACACCCGTCCACATCAATCGCCACAATCATATTGCTCAAAAACAGCAAAAAAAAAGAGTGACCAGAACCCAGACATTATTGCACTTCCATGATGCATACTTGGCACAAATGTATTCAATGGAATTCAATGGTGTTTTTTGTAGCTGACAAGAACACTCCGTATAAGCAAGTTCCAATGACTTTCTCTTTCAAACTTTTCATAAATGATCATGATGCTCTCTTACTTTGCTCCCTGTCAGGTGTACTGCTGGAGTGCCGGATCATGAGGTTCCCTGGTGTGTGTTGTCTCACCTGACTTAAGCTTCATTTGGGCAGGGATACCATAACTGGAGTCAAAACCCTGAATTAGGAAGGACTGGAAATGGTTAGGACACTCAGTCTTGTGAGTGTGTGTGTGTGTGTGTGTGTGTGTGTGTGTGTGTGTTCACACGTGTGTTGTGATAAAACAGTTATATTTATACCTGTTCATACATATGATTCAACGTTCATACATATGATTCAATGTGTAAATATGTTGTATTAATAAAACTCAGCTTACTGAGAGAAATGCAGTATATTACCTAATCAAGATTCTGACATTGATGAATAGAATAAACGCAAGTTCTTTAAGAACACATATAGAATGCTAAGTGTAATGAAGTGTGAAGCTTGGGTTTACTGGAGAGATCAAGAGATCAAGTAAGAGGGAACGACATCAAGAGAGGGATCAAGGGAGAGAACTAGATTGAGAAGGATTGAGGGGGAGGGGAAAAACTTGTTTATACTGTGTAAAAAGAGGCCATAAGCTCCCTAATTCAGGGGAGCAGAGCTTCAATCAACATTTCAATCAACAATTTACCAGCATGTTCTCCTAGAAAACCTGTGAGGACTGGTTATCTGAGCTTGGGTATTATCTATAAACACAAAATATCTGTGGGTAGTGGCAATAAAGTAGTTGGACATGACACTAAACTCTTGACTATTAAAAGCAACATCCGTTTGGGAAATTGTTACAGTGTGTTCATGCGTGTTTTTGGAGTGTGTTTACGTGTGTGTGTGTGTGTGTGTGTGTGTGTGTGTGAGAGTCTTGATTGGTCAGGAGCATGAAGGGATATGGGGAGAAGGCAGGAGATTAGGCTGAGAGAAAAAATGAATCGGCCATGATGAAATAGTGACTTGATGGGCCAAATTCTGCTTCTATGTCTTATGGTCTAAAACACACTCAATAACACACAGATATTTATACTTCTAATTTTCCAGGTTACTTCCTTTCTGCTCTAGAGAATGGACATAATTCCAGTTAATATTAAACTAACTTTTCCATGATGTTGGCTGTTCTGCCATCTACAATAGAATATTAATGTTCAATGACACACAGATATCTACATTTCTATTGTTCCTTTGGGTGAATAGAATTGTTTGTTTGTTCAAAGCGGTGAGAGATTTTAATGATGGAATGTAGGATACATCAAAGTCAAATTACAGTTATTATCAAAGTACATATATGTCACCATATATTACCCTGAGTTTCATTTCCTTGTTGGCATTCACAGTAAATACTATGAAACACAACTGTCAAGAGGGACCTTGGCAAGTATGGTTAGGATCCAAGTGCTGTAGTATCCAAGCAGGAATCGAGACATGAAAAGAGAACTGAGTACTTAATGAAAATCCAAGTAGTACTGAGACTCTGTTCAGGTTCTCTTTAAATACTGAATTCTTGGTGCTAGAACGTGATTGCCAATTAGTGGGATGGTCTTGAACCTTTAAAGGGGCTGTGCCACCTAGCCGCACTCCGGAGAGTTAGACCGTCTGAACCCCGGAAGCTGGCGCGGTTGGGTGTGTCTCGTAGCACACAACAGAATCAAGGAAAAATTGCAACACACAAAAATGGACAAACAACCAATATGCAAAGGACAACAATTTATGCAGATACAAAAAATCCCAAAATAACAATATTAAATAAATAAGTAATAAATATCAAGAACGTGTTTTAGAGTTCTTGAAAATGAGTCCATAGGTTATGGAATCAGTTCAGTCATTGGGTGAGTGAAGTTATCCCAGTGGTTCAGGAGCTTGATGATTGAGGGGTAGAACTGTCCTGAACATGGTGGTATAGGACCTGAGGCTTCTGTACTTCCTTCTTGCTGGCAGCAATGAGACGAGAGCATGGGCTGTATGGTGGGGGTCCTTGATAACGGATGCTGCTTTCCTGTGACAGCACTCCTTGTAGTTGTGCTCAGTGGTGGGGAGGGAGTTACCTGTGATGGACATGGCTGTATCCACTACTTTTTGAAGACTTTTCCATTTATGTTTCCACACTATACTGTGATATATTTCACTTTGATCATAGTGATTTGCTTTTCTGGTTGAATTTCAACTAATTATCTTTGGTAATCGAAGTGGATGTCTTCAAAGACAAGACTGTAAACATTTGCATCTCAGACCAGATACAACAAGCCCTTTTTACCATGTATTTTCCCAAACATTGCTTGCAGGTGATGCAGCAGTTCATTGGTACTTCCAACTTTGTGCACTGTATTTGGTGCTGATGATGTGATCTTTCCGACATGAAAAAAGAACAACTGCTATTGGGTGACTGCATTGAATAACACCGCCATTCAGGATTCAAGAGTGATTTTGAGTTTCCAGTTGCATATCACTTTAATTCCTCCATCCTGCTCTCACTCCAATCTCTTTGTCCCTAGCCTCCTGCATTGTTCCAACTAAACTGAACGCTGGCTCAGGGAACCACATCAAGATTGAACAGTGAATTCAATTGACGGCCTAACTGGTCTTTACTCCATACTTCCAAGTCCCTGCTCTTTTCTCTCCTTTTGTATTTCATGTTTCAGTCTGTTGCTTCTTTCATCTCATCCCTTCATATCTTATCATCTTCTGTCATTTGGTTCCTCACTCTCTGTTATCATACAACCATCCTGAGAGTTAGTTATTTTACATATAAACCACTATCTGACCAGCCCTCACAGACCTTCCCTTTGTCTTTCCACCCTCTCAATTTTTCTCTGCAACTTAAAACATTCAAACTTCTCCCAGTTTTGAGGTATATATTTGAAACATTCAATCTTACTTTCTTTCCAGAGATATTTCCAGCAATATCTATTTTACTTCTTGTAAAGCATAGTTATAAAGGACTCAGTGGTTTCTCAGTAGCATTCCAGTCATAACCTGGGGAAACATCACTGCTAGACCACTGAAACATTCTGTTAACCTAGACTTCTGGTTGGTTAGTATTGCCTAATTAGCAATAATTAATGTCACATCAATGGCAAAAACTCTAAATAGAGTTACAAATTACACTCAGTGATCACTTTAGTAGGTACCTCCTCTACCCAGTAAAGCTAATACTGAGTGTATGTTCATGGTCTTCTGCTACTGTAGCCCATCCACTTCAAGGTTTGACATGTTGTGCATTCAGAGATGCTTTTCTGCATACTACTGTTGTAACACCTGATTATTTGAGTTCCTGTCACCTTCCTGTCAGCTTGAAACCCCAGTATGGCGATTCCCCTCTGACCTCTCTCATTAAAATGAAGTTTTTGTCCACAGAACTGCAGCTCACTGGATGGTTTTTGTTAATCGCACCATTCTCTGTAAAGCCTAGAGACGGTTGTGTGTGAGAATCCCAGGAAATCAGCAGTTTCTGAGATCCTCAAATCACCCCATCTGGCACTAACAATCATTCCACAATCACAGTCACTTAGATCACATTTCTTCCCCATTTGATGTTTGGTCTGAACCTAGTCTTCATGCTTTTATACATTGGCTTGCTGCCACATGATTGGCTAATTAATATTTGTATTAATGAGCAGGTGTACAGGGGTACCTAATAAAGTGTATTAGTTTGTATACTACAAACACTATTTTGCAATTATGTCTTCAGCTGTCTGTGTCTTGATCTCTGAAATTCTCTCCCTAAACCTTTTTGCCTCAACCTCTCTCTTATACTTTCTTTAAGCTACTCCATAAAATCAGGTACTTTGACCAAGCATTAGATCACCCAATGTAATATTTCCTTTTGTGGCTTGTTGTTGCGTATCATTTAACGTACCTCATGAGAAGTACATTTCTCACTATTTTATTGTTGCATAGAGTACAAAGAAAGGCTGCTTAATGAGATGAAAAGAACACGGTTCATGTTTTTTTTGTGCATGTGTGAGTGTCTTGAACTATTTTTCCTTTAAGTTTGCTATTTGATAGGCTATTTATTAGTTACTAAATGCAAAAGAGGAACATTTTGTCCTTGTTTAAGCAATTCTTTAAAAGTATGCACAGGATTCAAGATATTAAATTGAATTATGTTGTAAGAATAAAATCATTGCTGGACTGAAAACACAAACAATATAACTCTTTTCCCTGAAGGCATATAGTGAATAAATTGATCAGTAATATGTGCAATCTCTTTAACAAGCTCTTCAGCCCAACTCACCCATGCTGTCTGACTTGCTAGTCCTATTTGCCTGTGTTTAGTCCATATCCCTGTCTGAACCTTTATTATCCATCTACCAATATAAATATATTTTTTAAAATGTTATAATTGTATCTGCTTCTACCACTTTCTTTTTGTAATCTATTTTTTATTGAATTTCATCATCAAACAAACATTTCCATAAGACCTATTTCAGATACTGTACATATATATCATATAATCATATTTGTCACAAATCTCCACATATTTATCTGAGGTATACACTTATAGAAAGGGAAAGAACATTCGAAAGAAGAAAACTATGTACAGAGTAGGGAGAGATCTTTTTTTTTACAACGTATTCATTGACTTGTGAGAATAAAATCAGGTCTATGAGGTGTTATGTAGTTAAACCATTTTTTTCCCAGTATGAATAAAATTGTGCCAACTTATGATTAACAGATGCTATTATCTTCTCCATTTCTCCATTGTAATTTCCATCCATACATTTAAAGTTGGGCTCTCCTGTGATAACCATTTCCTGGTAAGGGTCTTTTTACCAGCCACCCAGCAGTACATTCATTAAATATTTATTTCTTTTCAACCATTCTTGAGGTATATACACAAAATATATGATTTTACTCTCTAAGGGTATTTCACATTTAAACATGTCTTGTAGGGCATTATGTATCCCTCTCCAATAGTCTTTGATAACGGGCATTCCCAGAAAATATGATAATGGTTTGTATTTTGATTTCCACAGTTTCTCCAGCAAAAAAGCGGGTTACTATCATAATGGGATTTCTGAGAGGGTGTAATAAAATATCTTACCAAGTTTTTCTACCCAAATTCCCTCCATTTCTGTGAACTGGAACACTTCCATTGATACCTCCATATTATTGTCCAGTCTTCCTCAGATATTACTATTCCTCCTTCCTTCTCCCATTTTGTTTTAGTGTATGAAGTCGAATGTGTTTTAAGATTTGACAAACCCTTACATATGTTTGAAATTATTCTACTACTGTTGTCTGAATTATATGCTTTTCTGAATAGCTCTATCAGACATGTACTTGCTTTGGTTACATTTTTAACTGTCCTCTTAACATACTGTCACATCTGTAAATACTGGTAAAAGTCTTGTTTTTCTAATAAGTGTTTCTCTTTGAGCATTTCAAAACTGAACAGTGTTCCTTCTTTCATTATATTGCAAATAGCTGTTATTCCTTTAGCTGTCCAGTCCTTAAATTTAGCGTCCAGTTTATTTGGCATAAAATCCGAGTCATATGCACAGCATTTAAGAATTGCAATGTCTGTCTCTAGTTTATATTCTTTTATAATAGTTTTCCATATTTTAAGAGTCCATTTCACCCCCGGGTTGTCAATATTATTTATGTAACTTTGTAGGTTGTTATCAGCCAAAATTGCCTGTATGGGGATGGAAAGTATCCTCTCCTCAATGTTTTTCCATTGAGTGTCATATGATGGGTTGCACCAGCATATCACAGCTCTCAACTGTGCTGCAAAATAATAATCTCTAAGAGAAGGTAGGCCCCATCCCCCCTTTTCCTTGGCTAATTGCAAAGTTTTGACACGAACCCTAGGCCTTTTACCTTGCCATATATATCTTGATAACATTTTGTTCTATTCATTGAATTGATTTTGGTTAATCTCTATTGGTAGGGTCTGAAGGAGATATAGTAGTCTGGACAGTATATTCATTTTAATAGATTCAATCCTTGAACTGAGACCAAGAAAAGGAATTAGGTTCCATCTTGTTATATCTTCCTTAATTTTTTTATATATAGGCTGATAATTGCATTCTGATAATTTTGCCAAATCTTTTGGCATAATGATGCCGAAATATTTGATGGACTCTGTTTGCCATGCCCAAGGATATCTACTTTCAATTTCTCTTGGTGGGCTATAGTTATATGAAAGTAGTTGGGTTGATCTTGTATCCTGATAATTGGCCATATTGTTCAAAGGATTGCATCAATTTAGGTAAAGAGTATGTTGGTTGCTCTAGATAGATCAAAATATCATCTGCGTAACAGGCCAATTTATGCTCTTTCCCGTTCATTGTAATTCCCCTGATATCTTCATTTTGTCTGATGTATTGAGCTAATGGTTCGAGATATCATGTGAAGAGTAGCAGTGACCATGCACAACCCTGTCTCATGCCCCTTTCTAGGGTAAAACTATTAGATAACTATCCATTGATTTTAATCCTGGCAGTAGGATTGTCATATAGTGCCTGTATAGTTCTAATAATTGTGTCATGAAAGTAAATCTATGTAAAACTCTGTAAAGAAAATTCCAATGAACCGAATCAAATGCCTTTTCAGCATCCACGCTTATCACTATTGCTTCAATTTCATTTTTTTATATGATCCATAATGTGAAGTTCTTCTACCACTTCTTATGACAGTTCTCTCTAAATACCCTCCACTTTCTGTATGGTGAAAAATGAATTGGAATTCCATTGTAGCAGTGGAAGGATTGTAATTTATTTAATCAAGTTGATTTGGGTATGGGTAGAAATATGTCTCTGCCAAAGACGGTGTAAGGCGCTCCTTCCCTCTGCTAGCTTACAGGTCACTCTTGGGCAAAGTGTAGCAGCAGCTTAGCCCCCTGATCAGGGTCATGTGACTCCACAGGAGCAGATAGTGGATGGTCATATGAGCAGCTGCTGCATATCACAAGTCCTGGTTATGTGACCACTGACATCGGCAGACAATCTCTGAAGAGTATTGATGATGGCTGGGGTCACCGTCTTGTGAAGACACTGCCCAGAAGAAGGCAAGGGCAAACCACTAATGTGGAGAAATTTACCAAGAAACAATCATGGTCAAGACCACGATTGCCTATGTCATATGATATGGCACATAGTGAATGAATCAAGTATATGTAAGAATGGTGGCCACCAAACTACCAGTAGGCTTTAAAACTCACCTTGTGCTCTATTTTTAGCGAAGGAGATACATATCCTTATCCTGTCTGCTCTATACCTGATTCAAGTCCATATTCAACATAGTTGTGCGGTTGACTCTTAATCACTTCTGAAATGGTTTGTCAAACTATTCAGAACCCGGGAATGAGCAATGGGAATGATGGTTTAGCCACTGATACTTACCATTAATAAATTTAAAAAATATCTGTTAGTGATTTTAAAATACAGTATACTGTACTATTCTAAATGAAGCATTTATCTAGCAGTTAGGTGTAAGCTTGATCTAAATTGTATTATCACCCTAATAATCTGTAGTTGTTAGATTTAATTGTAATGACAATGTAAGATTAATCAATTTATACTTAATTTAAGCTAGCTCAAGGATTCCATAGTTCAGTAGTGCAATAGTTCTATTTAATATCAGAGAATGTGTACAATATACAAACTAAAGTTCTTGTTCTTTGCACACATCAACAAAAGCAGAAGAGTGTCCCAACGAATGAATGACAGTAATAACATTAGAACCCCAAAGTCCCTCCTACTCCCTCCTCCCTCCTCAAAAGCACAAGCAGCAGCAAAGCAGCAACCCTCCCACTCCCCCACTTACTTCAGCAGAAAGCACCATCACCCTCCACCCATCAAACAAGTAATAGCAAGACCCCCAATAAAGACCATGATCTGCAGTACAACAAAAATGAATCGTTCATCTGACAATTCAACATACCACAGGCTCTCTCTCTCCCTAACAAAGGAGCAGAGAGGCGTCCCCCTTTCACAGTAAGAGGGAAGACCAATGAAGACAAACAACTTGCTGATTTGCTGTGTTAAAGTCTGTCGTGGCACTTTTTTCTGAGTTCTCCGACTCGAGAATTGGCAAGAAACTCTCCCCCACCAACAAAAGAAAGAGAGAGAGAGCGTGCTGTTCGCCGGGTCCAGAGCCCCCGACAGCTGATCTGCTATTCCCAATGTTCCGTTTTCTCCTATGGCACTTCAGTCGGCAGCACTGGCATAGAACTGGCTCATCCACAGGGCCACAAAGCTTTGGAACCCCAAAGGCACACTCATCTCCTGGCCCACGTCCTTGAGATATCGAAAAACAGTCATTTGATGAGCCACCGGGAGTGAGTCCCAATGTCACAAAGAAAAGAAGTTTAAAAGAAAAGAGTAGCTCTAGGTCACATCCTTGAAAAGTAAAAAGGGAGACAGCAAAGGTAGAAATTAAGGTGTTTCTGTAGAAAATCTCGAAGGGTTTGTGAAGCGCAGTTGCAGCTGGACCTGTGTCTTGCCTATGTCTACAAGGCACAGGTAAATTGATTATAAGCACAACAGATTTTTAAGTAAGTCATATTCTGTAAAAATTTTTGTCTTACAGCAGAAGTGCAATGCAAAGACATCAAATTACTATAAATTACCGAATAAATAAATAGTGCAAAAAAAAGGAATAATGAGGAAAAAGAAATAATAATTTTCATGGGTCTTTGGACCGTTCAGAAATCTGATGATGGAGGGGAAGCTGTTGTTCCTGAAATATTTTGTATGGGTTTTTAGACTGAGAAGGAAAAAACTTAAAGGGACATGGGGGCCAACTTCTTCATCCAAAGAGTGTTGCATATATGGATAAGCTGACAGGGCAAGTGGCTGAGAAAAGTGTAATAACAGCAATTAAGAGATATTTGAATATGGATATCAAAGTCAAACGTGGACGAATGGGATTAGTTTAGGTGGGCACCATGGCTAGTATGGTTGAGTTGGGCTGAAGAGCCTGTGTCAGTATTGGATTATTCTATTAGTCTGTGACTTTATAAGGCCTTAAAATGTAGGAGCAGAATTAAGACACTTGGCCCATCAAGTCTACCTCAACGTTTCATCATGGCTGATCCAATTCTGTCTGCTCCAGGTGACTTATCTATCTTCAGACCTTTCAGTTTCTTAAGCTCCTTCTCCCTAGTAATGGTAACTTCACTCACTTCTACCCACTGGCACTCTCAAACTTGTGTCTTCCACAGTGAAGACAGATGCAAAATACTTATACAGTTCACCTGCCATTTCCTTGACCCCCATTACTACATCTCCAGCATCATTTTCCCGCAGTCTGATATCTATTCTCATCTCTCTTTTACTCTTTATATATCTGATAAAACTTTTGCTAACTTCTAATACTATTGGCTAGCTTACCTTCATATTCCATCTTTTCCTTCTTTAATACTTTTTTAGTCATGTTCTGTTGATTTCTAAAAGTTTCCCAATCCTCTAACTTTCCACTAATTTTTACATTATTAATATGTCTTCTCTTTGGCTTTTATGTTGACTTTACTTCTCTTATCAGCCACAGTTGCATCATCCTGCCTTTAGAATATTTCTTCTTCTTTGGGATATATCTATCCTGTGCTTTCCAAACTGCTCCCAGAAAATCCAGACACTGCTGCTGTGCCATCATTCCTGCTAGTGTTCCCTTCCAATCAATTTAAGCAGGCACCTCTCTCATACCTCTGTAATTCCCTTTACTCCATTGTAATACTGATACATCTGACTTTAGTTTCTCTTTCTCAAATCGCAGGGTGAATTTTATCATATTATGATCACTCGCTCCTATGGGTTCCTTTACCTTAAACTCTCTAATCTATTCCGATTTATTGCACAACCACCAATCCAGAATAGCTGATCCCCTAGTGGGCTCAGTTATGAGCTGCTCAAAAAAGCTATCTCGCAGGCATTCTACAAACTCCCCCTCTTGGAACCCAGTACCAACCTGATTTTCCCAACCTACCTGTATATTGAAATCACTGATGACTATTTTAATATTGCCCTTTTGACATGCATTTTCTGTCTGCAGTTGTGATTTGTAAACTATATCTTTGCTATTGTTTGGAGGTCAGGGTCATTTTACCTTCGCAGTTTCTTAGCTCGACCCACAATGATTCTGCACCTTCTGATCCTATGTCACTTCTTTTGAATGATTTGACTTCATTTTTTACCGGCAGAACCACCCCACCCTCCTCTGCCTACTTGCCCGCCTTTTCAATACAGTGTGTATCCTTGGACTTTAAGCTCCCAGCTATCATCTTTCAGCCACAATTTAGTGATGTTCACACCGTCATTCAGGCCAATATGTAACCATGCTATAAGTTCACCTACTTGATTTTGTATGACTATGATTCCTGCTGACAGAGCTATTCTTTGAATGGTACAGAAATACAAATTTTCTAAATACATTGCTTGTGTCAGCAGCATGGCTCTTTAACTGTTTCAACCCTTCCTCTATTTTCTCTAGCTGTTAATCAGTGTTTGATCCTACATTCTTCAAATACCGTACTTCATTAGCATTGTGACAGGGAAGAAAAGATAAAATGCAGAAATGATGCAATGGACAGGAGGGAGACATTGCTCTTGGTCATTTGCTAGATTTTATCTTTGTGTCGCGTTTTTAATATGGTTAAAGTCTAACTTGACATCACCTTAGCAAGCATGACTCAGAGACTGGCACCATTTGTTGCTTATTGAACAGGTTAACCTGTGTGCATTGGAAAATCTGCCGCACACTAACGTGTATATGTAGGCGTATGGGAGGAAATACTCATGACAAAGACAAAATTAACCTCATGATCTGTTTAGTTATTTAATTGCTGCTTGCAGAATCATGATATTGTCAAAGCTGTTGTGCTCTTGCTGCAGCGTTCACATTTTAAAGCCTTTGATTGGCTGCAAACTGCTTTGGAACATCCTGAGTCATAAAAGGCATATTAAAAAAATGAATCACCTCATATAAATAAAAAATCTGGCAACATTTACCTCATAACGTGGTAAGCATTAAAACAACTTCAAACATTCCTTACATTTAATCTAACAAATGAAACCTTGAAAACGAGCTGCTTCGCGAAATCCTTTTCTCAGGGTCTTTTTGCATTTATTAGTCTCTGCACACATGTGTAATGACTGGATTTACTGTAGAGTATGCATAGTACGGACTCACTTTCAAGGACTCTGCAACTCATGTTCTTGATATTTATTATTTATTTATTATTGTTTTTTCTGGTCTTGTATTTGCACAATTTGTTGTCTCTTGCATATTGCTTGTTGTCTTTGTCGTGTTTGGATTTTCATTGATTCTATTGTGTTTCTTTGTATTTACGGTGAATGTCTGCAAGATAATGCATCTCATGGTAGTAACTGTTGAGGTATATTTACTTCGATAATAAATTTACGTTGAACTTTAAATTTTAAAGAGTAACAAAGATTTAACTGTTTCTTCAGTCCAGCATAAGGACTAAATATTTTGCAGAATCTTATATGGATGGGAAGGGTATGAAGGGCTGTGGTCCAGGTACAGGGCGATAGAACTAGGCAGACTAGTGGTTCACACAGAATAGATGGGCCAAAGGGCCTGTTTCTGTGTTGTACTCTTCTATGACTCTTTGACTCTAAACTTGCTTCAAGCTTATGAGAATCTGAAGCATGAATTCACTTGCTTGGTTTCAACAGCAATGGAATATTACATTCCTCATTCTTCAACAAGCCCGATACAAATCCTAATGCATGGTACAATACAAAAGCAAGAGCAAACTACCATGTACAAGCTCCTGAAATCCAGTTTTCCTTCAGGCCAATCAACCAAATGGACATATAGCCTTGAGCTTGTCAAGGTGGTTTTAAATAGTGAAGAGCTGCCAGATTACAAGCAGCGATGACATAGAAATCCCCAACAACTGTGTCATAGTTGATTATCTCCCACAATACAGCTGCACCCCATTAGATTAACTTCAACAGTCCCCTTCCCCAGGCCTCATTTTCATGTTTCATGTGTGACAGCATTAATATTTTACATTTTCAGATTCCATGGTGAATATTGTAGACTACTTGGAGGTTATCCTGGAGCTAGGCTTTCTAATTCCTTCCCACCAACTCATCTCTGCCTGGGGTTCACTTTTAAAAAATGCAAAAATTAAGGATATAGAGCTTAGAGGTATATTACATTGAAAATGGCCTTTCACCTACACTTCCATGCTAACTTTATTGCCCATCTGCTCTAATCCCCTTTTCTCCTGCCAGGGCCATATCTTTCAATGCCTCACTTATTTAAGTATTTTTCTAAAAGCCTCTTAATTGTAGTAAATGTATATGATTCCATCATCTCCTATGGCCGCAAATTCCAGATATCAAATGCTGTGTGTAAAATTATGCTTCTCAGATCCCCTTTTATAACAAATTTCTCTTAGCTTGAACTTGGTTGTCACATTTGCAAACACTTACTTGTAGACTGAAGAAAATGTATTACAATTTAAGTCAAAATCAGTTTGTTTGCTTGGATGGATAGTTGCCAGTAATGGGTATCTGGTTAGTTTGATAGATTTCAATGCAGTATGTTAGCTATGTACTAATTTCACAATAAAATGATTTCAGACTGGACAAACTTCAAATCCAGAACAGTAACAAAAAAAAAAGCATTGAAAGCACTCAGCAGCTATCTGAGGAGAGAAACGGAGCTGATGTTTCTGGTTAAGGCTCTTCATCAGAAAAATGAGTCGGAGTAAGAGAGAATATCCATACAACTTGTAGTCCTCACATTCTCACCTTCCTTTAGTAACATAGAAACAGAAAACCTACAGCACAATACAGGCCCTTCGGCCCACAAAGCTGTGCCGAGCATGTCCTTACCTTAGAACTACCTAGGTTTACCCATAGCCCTCTATTTTTCTAAACTCTATGTACCTATCCAGGAATCTCTTAAAAGACTCTATCGTATCTGCCTCCACCACGATCGCCGGCATCCCATTTCACACACTCACCACTCTCTGCGTACAAAACTTACCCGACATCTTGTGTGTACCTACTTTCAAGCATCTTAAAACTATGCCCTCTTGTGCTAGCCATTTCAGCCTTGGGTTAAAGCCTCTGACTATCAATGCCTCTCATTGTCTTGTACACCTGAGAAAAGGCCGAGTTCACTCAACCTATTCCCATAAGGCATGCTCCCCAATCCAGGCAACATCCTTGTAAATCTCCTCTGCACCCCTTCTTCTCAAAATCCCTTCCAATTTACAAGAGGGATTATGACACTGTTGCTTCCCCCTCTCTTCAACACAAGCTTTCTCATGTGCATTCTCCATTTAAATATCCAGCATGAACATATAGTAAAGCAGCATCAAGACGTTAGTGAGGATGAATCCACAGTATCACCAAGATTCATCCTCATGACGACCAGTTCTTATTACCCAAGAAACAGAAATGGCAGTGGATCTAAGCATGAGTGGTGTTCTGGTGTGCTGGAATTCAGAGTTGGCGCGTGTATCTTCTCCTCAGAGGGCAACAAAGGAAGGGGATGGAGTGAATATAGTGTATTTGGACTTCCAGAAGATTATTGGTGCAGTACTACACAAGAGGTTATGAAGCAGGACTGCAATCATAGTTAATGAAAAAAAGACAAAGAGTAAGAATAAATGGATCATTTTTAGGTTGAGAAACTGTGATAAATCGGACTGCTGCTGTTCACAATCTATAGCGAAGATGTAGATGAGGGAGTCAGGTGTTATATACCTAATTTTGTTGGTGACATTAAGCTAGGTGGAAGTGAGCAGAATGCAGTGCTGCTTCAAGGAGTCCTAAACTGGCTCAGTAAATGGGCAAGAACAACTACAGGAAGGGATATGCTGTGAAAAATTGAATTCATCTGACAAAAAAATAGCAAGATATGTTATTCTTTTCAAATGCTGAGTGATTGTAAGGTGTGGATGAGAAGGACCTGAACGTCCTTGCGCAGGCACAGAACGTATTAGGAAAGCAAAGTTATGTTGGACTTTGTTAGAAGTGGATTTCAATACTTAGCACAAATATTTTACTGCAATCATGTAGAACTCTGTGTCTTTGGCCTCCCCAGCAGAAGTTAGTTATTGACTCCATGATACCTTCACCAATGTAATTCCTGGCATGATTCACTAGAAGTGTATGCTGGCTGATTAGGACCAAAAGGCAGAATCAGACAAATAACCATCTGAAGAGGCACTATTGAATTCTTCTGTGTTCCACAGTTGCTGGATAATTTTTTTCTCAACTGTCCATCTGTGCATTTACAGAACAATAAAAATTGAGCTCAGTATGTTAAGGAGATTTTATTAACTGTCTTTCATCAGATGCCAACTTCCTTTGAGTAAACAGGGATTCTAACAACCAAATATCTTTATGTCTGGTTGTGCTATGTTCTATTTGTTACGTTGGAAGTTCACTCTCTACATTTTGCCCACTTTTGAAAAGGTGTTATTTTAAATACATATCCAGAGATGCAATGCTGGTTGTTCCTATCTATATTATGAGCAGAGACGATACATATGTACTTGTTCCTGCTGACCTACAGATGCAAGCCTTGATTCCATGGAATCAAAAGGAGGCAGATTCAAATCCCCACTCCAGGCACGTCAGCATGCAGTCTAGGCTGTCACTTCAAGCTGGAAAAGAGGTCACTATACTGTTAGAGCTAGTATTGACTCCCAGTTCTGTTCCATATAACAAAAGAAGTAGAAGGTATAAAAAGCTAAGCGACTGACCCCTCACATTGGGATCTATCAGCTGGTGATAGACTCTCTGGCCAGGTTAAGCTCAGCATGTTTCAACACCTCTCAGAACCTTGTATGAATGGGATCACAGCTCATGCTGCTGAACTTCTAACAGAATAAACCAATCTTGCCCAGGTTAAAACTCAAGGATAACTCTACACATCTGGAATCAGTTCAGTGAATCTGCACTGCACCTATTGGAAGGCAGGTTGCCAAAAGCCTAGAAAAGTGAAGCCAAGATACATGCAATGTTCCAGGCAGGTCTCACCAAAACTCTTTAGAATTTTACCAAGCCTTCCTTACTGATCCTTTGCAATACAGTTCATCTCACTGCATCTAAATGTTTGCTTTATGCACCTTTTGAACTAGAACACATCTATGCATCAACTGAAGCTCTGTATACATCTTAGATGGATTTTAAATACTTCATGTGATTGCTTGAAGAGTAGAATTCATTCTGCTGCCCTGACCGATGTACGTAGAATTTTATGATTGTTACCCCCCGTTTTTTTTCTTTTGTAAGCAATTTCTGTATACACATTGGCTATCGCACTAAACGCCAGCAAAAAGTACTTAATTGGTTGTAAGTTCTTCTGGGACATTCTGTGGTCATATAAATCCTTCCTTTGCTTTCAACAGACATCAAATTAAATCCAAATTGGTCAAATAAATGCACTCTGCAGCAATTGATCACTTTGGAATTAAAGTAGCAATTATTAGTTCAAGTTCAAGTTTAATTGTCATTCAACCATATACATATATACAGCTAAATGAAACAACATTCCTCCAGGGGCAAGATACAAAACACAGTCCGTACAGTCACACACAGCACACAGCACATATAGTTACTGTGCAATAGCACATACAGTCAGAATATGATATTAGCACAAGTTACTGAGAGGCATAGCTTGAAGATTGATGGTGCATGGGATGTTGTCCTGAAGCCACATTTCTGCAAGAACAAGCATGCAGCAGTTCCTCATCTCACACTGGGTCAGCTGCCGATGAAGATACTCCACCTTGATTTCCAAGGAGCAAACACTGGAGAGCAGCATTGATGGGAGAGTTGGCCAGTAGGAGCCAGATCCAACCAAGCACAGATTCCAGTTTGCCTGCCACACCTCTGTCTCAGTAAGGCCAACATTATCAAAGACGCCACACATGCTGGGCATTCTCTCTTCTCTCCCTCTCATCAGGCAGATTATACAAAAACCTAGGAGCATGTGGCACCTGGCTCAAGAACAACTTCATTCTGCTGTATTAAGACAATTGAACAGTCCCCTAGTATGATAAGATGGACTTTTGGTCTCACAATCTACCTCGACATAGCCTTACTGACTAGCTGCTTTGAACTTTCTCTGTAACAATAACACTTTAGATTATGAAGACAAGTAGTCCTCTTTTATTGAAATTTAGTAATGCATGCATTAAGAAATGATACGATATTTCCTCTGGTGTAATATCACAAAACACAGGACAGATCAAGACTGAAAAAACTGACAAAACCACATAATTATAACATATAGTTATAACAGTGCAACAATACCATAACTTGATGAAGAAGTCCATGAGCACAGTAAAGTTCAAAGTCTCTCAAATGTCCCACATCTCACGCAGATGGGAGAAGGAAGAAAAACTCTCCCTGCCATGCCGACCACAATCCGACTCTGAGTCATCCGAAAACTTCGAGCTCTGATCAGCTCTCCGACACCGAGTACTGAGCGCCATCTCTGTCCGAACGATTTGACCTCCTTCTCAGTTGTGAAAAGCAGGCAAGGTTGGGGATTTTGAGGCCTACCTTCCAAAAGATTCCCGACCACGCAGTAATGACAGTAGCGAACGAGCGTTTCAGAAATTTCACCAGATGTTCCTCTATGCTTTCATGTCCATTCTCCATCAAATCAGAATTGTCCATGGCCCCTATTTAACAGATACGATATCATTTTTCACCGGAGGGCTGCGCACACGCAGGCACGCTGCCATCTTCTCCTCCCGCCTTCTCATTTTTGTGCATATTGCCATTGATTTTCTCTTGTATTGCCCAGTGTACTGATGTGATGAAACAATGCTTACTGATTGATAGATGGCATGGAATTTGGTACATCTGACAATAATAAACTAACTTAGCAATGTACCCAATACAGCTCTTCACAATGCCACTTCTGAACAAAATCAACAGAAGAGAGATTACAAAACTACTCACCTAGGCAAATGTCCTTACCAATGAGCAATACTGCACTGTATAGGTACAGGCCCTTCATCCAAATGAGTTCATGCCAACCACAGTGATCAGCAGCTAGGCTCAACGACTTGAAAGTGCTTCTTAAAATATGCCATTGTAACTGCCTCAACTACTTCTGGCAGCTTGTTCCGTATACTCATCACACTCCACATGAAAAAGTTATCCCTTAGGTCCCTTTTAAATCTTCCCTGCTTCACCCTAAATCTATGCCCGCTAGTTTGGGCAACCAGGTGTAAAGACTGTTCCTGCCCACCTCATCTATGTCTCTCATATGTTTAAACATTTCTGTATGGTTACCTCTCATTCTCCTACATTCCAAAGAATGAAGACTGAGTCTAGCCAACTTCTCCATATAACCCAGGTCCTCTAGTCCTGGCAACATCCTTGTAAATATTTTCTGCACAGTACTCTATGCGTGGCCTCATCAATGACTTACAGAGCTGCAACATAATGTCCCAGCTCCTATACTCAATGCTCTGACTGATGAAGGCAGTATGCTTAGCATCTTCTTCACCACCATATCAACCTTTGGTACCCATTTCAACAACATACACTTGTACTCTTAGGACCCTCTGTTCCAGTACACTCACCAGTGTCTTACCAGTCATAGTATAGGTCCTATTCTAGATTGACTTTCCAACCTCACATTTATCTGTTGAAATCCATCTGCAACTCTTCGGCCCATTTCCTAATGAAGATCCTCTGAAATCTACGATAACCTTCTTAATGGTTAATAGCATCTCCTAATTTTGTTCATCTGCAAATTTACTGATCAATGCCTGTGCATTCACATCCAAATTCTTTACGTATATAAATAGTGAATAACAATGGTCCCAACACTGACTCCTACAGTACGCCACTAGGAACCAGCCTCCATTCCAAGAAATAGCCTTCAACCACCACACTCTGCTTCCTACCTTTGAGCCAATTTTGAATCTATCTAACTAACTCTCACTGTTTTCCATTAGACTGAACCTTCCAGACCCATCTACTATGCAGAACCTCGTCAAAGGTCTTGCTAAAGTCCAAATAGATGCCATCCACAGGCCTATCCTTATGGTTGCTTTTTTCACAAACACTCTAAAATGTTCATCAAGCATGATTTCCCATGCACAAAGCCTTTCAAGCTCCTTCTAATCACATTGTCTCTATCCAAATCCTGGTAGATAATTTTAAATGTTTTAGTTTTTCTCTTTCTTTCTCTTTTGATGTTACTTTATTGCTTTGTGTCTTTACTTTTTTCTACCCAAGAAGCAAGCTCAACTGCTGATCTGCAACTAGCTACAGAGAGGATTGGGCTCTGGGAGCAATAGAGCAGCATGTTTATGTTACCTCTCCTCCCTTCATTTTATCATTTCATCTTTACTCAGTGCTATCTTGAATCACTTGGTAGAACACATGAGCTTAACCTGTGTGGGCCAGTCATTTTGTGACTCAAACGAATGCTTCTCTGATTTTATATTGTGGTTCCTAACTACATTATGATAAGCAGCCAGCTTCAGAATCAAATGTGACTCTAATAGCAAAAGAACACAATCTTTTAGAAATTTATTATTTGCCAATTATAGATATTGCTAACTGATTTATCAATTCAGTTTAATTAATTGTATCAGAAGCTCTGATTTACTTACTTACTGACTGACAATTATGCCACTGGAGTTTAAGGCAGCAATGAAGGTCTTCCATTTCTTGTGATGTTCAGGTCTTCCTTCATCATATCAGCAGCTTCCTCTCAGTTGTCACTATTCTCAGTCATGCAAGTCCTGGGTGGGAACTCACGAATGCCATCACACTCAGATGTAGGAGGATTCTTCATTGCTTTTTCCATAACAATTTGGTTTTACCAATCAGGGTTGTTAGCCCTGAACTGAACCCCCAAACCTGGAGAACTGGTGGACCACTACTGGCCTCTACCTTTTGACCTGTTGGCATGGGTGACTGTACTAAGACCCAATTCTCCGGGTCATTGAGGCATGCAAACCTCCAAACCTTATGACAAGGTTGTGGTCTTCTTGGAGATCTGATTTGCTAATTCTGTTAATTATTTACAAACTAAGTAAACTTATTCCAGAAGATATTTAATTCCTTTTGAAGTTGAATAGTCTGGAAATAATTTACTTGTACATCCAATGACAGTGTCTTAAACTTATGAGAAAAGTGTACCTCTGCTATTAAAAATTCCTTAAATAGCATCTTGCCAGTGCTGGATAGATGAAAATGCTGGGACAATTATACATGTGTCTATTTTATTTTCTAAGAGATTAATTTTTAAATTGAACTGGACAACAGGGTGACCCGTTGGGACACCCTTTGAGAGAAGGGTAGTGCAATCTGATGTGACCAGAAGGAACATTAAATTTTCCTGAGTGCTATTGGTATCGCTTTGCTTTGGAAACTGAAGTAGAAAACCTCAGTTTATTAAAAAGGAACGACGTGTAGCAAAACAAATATAGCTGCTCCTCATTTAACGAAGTACACTTTTGATGGCATCATTTCTGGCTTATCTGCCACCCTTGTGCCTCTCGTTGTCATTCTGGAGAAGTGCAGCCCTTTCATCTCCCATATCTCCAGCTCTTCTGCTGTTTGTTGTTTATCTCTGATCCTGGAGACGTGCATGCCTCTCCTCCTCTGTCTCTTCTTCTCATCTTTTTTTGTCTTGACTCTTTGATCCTGGAGTCATGCGGCTCCGGCCTCATCCAATTCTTGTTCTCTCCCTCTCCTTGCCGCTTCCCGATGACGTTTGTCGTTATCTCTTGACCATAATGTCCCCCTTCCCTTTCCACGTGGCATAATTAGGCTGACCATTTTTTTTACCCTAATGCTGGATAGAAGATAGGAAGCACTAACACCAAAGGATGCTGATTATTCTTGATGATGTGGTTGGCGCTCTCCTAAATGGACGTGATATAGTCACCGCTGTCCTTTGACTGCAGCAAAGGGTTTTTGGGTGTCTTGAAGTACGTCATTACAATAAGATTTAATTATCTCTTATTGATGGGTGGCAGTTAGATCTGTCCCAATCCTGCACATGCTGACGGTGATTAGCAGAATGTGACCCCTTGAAATAGAGCTGCCCTGCCCTTTTGCTCCAGTAGGTGTCGCTGCTGAGGCTGGCCGTGTGCATGCGTTGGGCTGTCGCGTCCCGATTTCCATGATGGCCGATCAGGTCTCGGGTGAAAACCAATCTGTTGATTTTTGGTGAATGAGCAATTTTATATGAAAATTTAACCTTGAACTTTGCCTGCATTCTGTAAATTAGCGCATTTTAATTCAATTTAGCCAAAAAAAAGTGCTGCTGTAATGCACCATTTGCGCTAATTGGAGGTCACAAACAGACAGACAGAGCATGAGAGTTTTAGTAGTATATAGATAAATAAGTTCAGAAATGTTGTCACCCAGTACTGCAACATGGAGCTTATTGTTGCATTGGATCAACTCTCAGTTTTGTGGTTGTGACTGAATTTCTTTTACACTCAATGGATATCTCATTTTGGGAACTGAATTCCTCAGCTGTTTACAACCCTCTGCATCTTTTTCTGATCCTGTGCAGTGGCGCCTTCATACCAGACAGAGATTTAACCAGTCAGAATGCTCCCCGTGCTAAATCTGTAGAAATTTGCTAGAATCTTTGATGACATAACAAATCCCCTCAAATTCCTTATGAAATATAGCTGCTGGCATGTCTTCTTTGTAATTGCATCAGTATGTTGGGCCCTACCTAGATCTTCAGAGATGTTGAGATTCAGGAAGTTTAAGCTGCTCACCCTTCCCACTGCTGACCCCTCGATGAGGCCTGGTTTGTGTTCTCCCGACATTTCCTTCCCGAAGTCCACAATCAATTCCTTGGTCTTTCCGACTTTGAGTGCAAGGTTGTTATTGCAGCACCTCTCGATCAGACAATCTATCTCACTCCTGTACTCCTCCTCATTATCATCTGAGATTCTACCAAAAACAGTAGTGTCATCAGTGAATTTACAGATGGTGTTTGAGCTATGCCCAGCCATACAGTTAATAACAAAGTTATTAAGTTTAATAACCTTTTTTAAGTATCATTTAGTCATTTAGGTGTCATCTATGGCTCATTGATTGACATCTGCAGCAAATCAACTGATCCACATGGCTCATAACATAAGGATGGAAAATATGTGGACTGGAGTCAGCCAATAGAACCTCAATCCTGCTTTATTATTCAATAAGGTCATTGTGAACTTTCACTGAGGAGGCAGACATATAGGACTTCAAGCCTGATCTGTTATTCAACAAAATCATTGTGAACTTTTATTGTAATTTCATATTCTTTTATTGATAAAATAATAATTTCAGTGATGTTAAACAATACCACAATTTTATATATTAGTAGAGCTCTTTAGTATCATGGAATGAGACAGATGGGTGGTGAGTGATGGGTAGAAATATATAGGGGTGTGGAAGGAATTCTAACTAGCAGGTCTGGTTTTGTGCTAGTCTTGAGTCTGATAGAAGCTTCCTTTGACTATTGAACTTTGTTTTACCATTCTGGCAGAATCCCATTATATTGTTTCTCTGAGCCCTTCCCTGATTTCCTTTCTGCAAGCGTGGGAATGTTAAGGCAGCTCAACATACCCCAATTGCTGAATCGTGGTATAACTCATTCCAACACTCAAAGCGAGTAAGCTGCTCTGAGAGAAGAGACTGTACAAGTTCCAGTTCTAAAAATAAAATTTAGGATTATTGGGCAGACAGGAATTTGTCTAACAGAATCCAGTTGCTCAGTTACCAGTCTGCAGAGACAACTTAAGGAGGTGATAAGTTAAGTCAGTGGAAATTTTACATCTAGATCTACCTTACAATTAAAATCAATTTTTGTTTGTTCTCTGCTTAAAACTTCAAGGCTCATTATTTGGTGAAGTATGTTCCACACAGCTTTCCTATGCCAATATTCCCTTGTTGTGATGGTGTGAAAGCCTGGGTTGGGTGTGTATTAACAGACTGAGCTGCTACTAAATCCAAAACAAAAGTAAATACACCTTCAGTTAAAGCACTCTTCAGCTGCAAAGATCTTTAGATCCTTGTGAAAAATCCTATCGTAAGGCAAGTTTTTAAAAGGAGACTTTTATTTGCAACAAATGGAATTGTTAAACTTCCCACAGTTTTTGTATACAGTTATGATCACAGGTTCTGAAAGGTCTGCAAACAATTTGTATAATTGTCCATTAGATTATATTGCCTGAGTCATCTTAACATTTGGTAAATGGAAAAAATGAGCACTGAACTTTGGGTCACACTGAGTAGTATTTTCTTCCACATAATACAACGTGTTGCTCCCTTTGACATAATCCCTTGATACGGTGTTATCCAATGGGTGTTGCTGATAAACCAGTGTGGTTATGGCAACACTATTTTATCCATATATGTACATTTCAGTAGAAATTGTCTTACTTGCACTCACGTGTCTCGGGATCAGAGGATAGTAAAAATTTACAGCATAGGAGGAGATTGTTCTGCCCATCAAATCTAGACCTACCAAAACAGAGCTTTAATCTACACTCACTTTCCAACTCTTGATCAATAACAGTGAGGGCTTCTGACTCTGCCATCCTTAAAGTATTTTCAGCAAATAAGTCTATTATTCTACCTATCTATTATTTATTTTTTGCATTTGCATTGTTTGCTTTCTTTTGAACATTGGTTATTTGTCAGTCTTCGTTTCTTTGTGTGTAGCTTTTCATCGACTGTATTGTATTGAATAGGCCCTTGCACCCTTTGGAGCCGTACTGCCCAGCAACCCTAGCCCAATCACGGGACAATTTACAATGACCAATGACTTTGTAACATATACATCTTTGGACTGTAGGAGGAAATTAGAGCATGCAGAGAAAACCCCTGTTTTCCACAGGGAGGACATACAGATTCCTTACAGATGACGTTGGAATTGATCTCCAAACTCCAAAGCCCTGATCTGTGATAGTGTTGTGCTAACCACTATGCTACCATGATACCCCAGAGTTGCAGACCCTCGGTAGCACAGTAATATGTCCTCCATTGTCTTTTAATCCTTCTTCCACATATTTCTCTTCCCTTGCTAAGCAGTGTAGGTTGTACACAATCAAGACATTGTATGATATAACACTATGCATCTCACCTTCTCAGTTTTATCTGTTCAGCGAAAATAACAATTGTTCAGCCAGATTTTCCCATTGCTATAACCCTCCGGCACTGGTAAGATTTGTGTAAACTCCTTTGTATGCTTTTTAATCCAGTTTCAGCATGACATTGAATGAAAATGTGACGTACGTGAAATACTCAGCAAATAAAACTGCAGCTATAGCTAGAGAAACAGAGGTAACTTTTCAGATTTATGACACCAAGCATCTAGCATGACCTTCCTGCTCTTGTCTGATCAAATATGTCTTCTCAGAGAACACATTTAACTATCCTGCCACCTTGATTTCTGGCCTCGTCTCTCACTGTACTGACTGTACTGTCTGTTCCTTTTACTGGAATAGAATTACATTGAAGGTTGTGAAAGCTAATACTCTGAGAGCTTACTCATATCCTTCCTGAACTGCGCAAATAGGCTAGGTTATGCTGTGATTAGAGAGATAGTTAAAGGTCCACTTTGTATCTTTCTTTATCACATACAGAAAAATCTCATACATACAGTAGGTTATGGCTCTTAAGATTAACTAGTAGCTTTTCTTGCAGGTTCTTACAGAAGCTGAACACGGAAAGGAAAAGGATTATATTATCATATTTAGAAGCTGTAATCCAAACTTGAGATCTGTAGATGCTGAATGTCTGAAGACAAAGCTGAAATCTACTAACTCCAAAATAAAATCAGGAAATCCTGGAAATAATCAGCAGGGAATGAGAACAGGGAATCAACAGGATTAAGATCTCAGGTTGAAGATCCTTCATCAGAAGTGGGAAAAGTTAGAAGTGAATGATATTTCTAAATTGCAAAGAGAGGAGGAAGGACAGAAACAACAAAAGGGTTTGTCGTTAGACAGAGACCGGATGAGATTGAATGGCAAGTGGTGGAGATGTCATCTGAGAGAAGGTGGATATGTAAACTGGAAGAGGCAAATTGAATTTGTACTAGTGTAAGGGGAGAGGAGAATAAAAACATTGTGCACCGGAAATGTGAGATTATGACTAGACTGGTTGAGTATCTGAAATTGTTGAATTTGATATTGAATCCTGAAGTATGCTTAAACAGATGAGGCACTGCTCCCTGAGCTTCCATTAGGCTTTTTTGGACAAAGTTCAGATTGGAAGTGATGGACATTTAATGTGACTAGAAGCCAAAAGTTCAGAATCATCTTAATTGACTGAAAGGAGGTACAGGGTATCCTATGAGGTGACTTCCGATCTGTGTCCTTCCTCTCGTATGAATACTGAATGCAGAATACTAAACATGAAGAAGTATAAACACATCGCTGCTTCACTTGAAAGACATGTTTAGAGCTCTACGTAAAGAGTCCTAGTAGAGATGGGGTGTTACTCAATATTATCTTGGGAAATGAAAGTGGTCTCATGGTGGAAGTTTTGATGGAGCAAAACTTTAGAAACACTAACCAGAATTCAATAAATTTCAAGGTAGTTTTGAAAAGAATAAGGTTGGTCCTCAAATTAGGATCTAAGATACTATACTGGCTTTGGAGGTGGTGCAGAGGAGGTTCACCAGGTTGATTCCAGAGATAAGGGGGTTAGACTATGATGAGTGATTGAATAGCCTGGGACTGTACTCGCTAGAATCAGAAGACTGAGAGGAGATCTTATAGAAAAATATAAATTATGAAAGGGTTTGGTAAGATATGGGCAGGAAAGCTGTTTCCACTGGTAGGTGAGACTAGAACTAGGGGACATAGCCTCAAGATTTGGGGGAATAAATTTAGGACAGAGATGAGGAGGAACTGCTTTTTCCAGAGGGGTGAATCTGTGGAATTCTCTGCCCACTTAAGCAGTGGAGGCTACCTCAGTAAATATATTCAAGACAAGGTTGCATAAGTTTTTGCATAGTGGAGGAATTAAGGGTTATGGGGAAAAGGAATGTAGTGGAGGTGAATCAATGGTCAGATCAACCACGATCTTATTGAATGGCGGAGAAGGTTCGACAGGCTGGATGGACTACTCCTACTCTTATTTCTTATGTTCTTAATAAGAGTTGGAAGACCACTATTTTTCAGTAAGGATGAAAGTCAAATGGGGCAAGATTAGGGAGCCTTAGATGACAGAAAATGTTGAGAGTTTGATTCGAAAAAAAAAGAAATAAAATAGCATGTGTAGGCAATGGGAAATGAAGAAATCTTTTTAAGTATTTAGAATGTTTAGGAGGGAAATTAAGAAAGAAATTAGGAGGGCAAAGAGGGGTAATGAAATGTCCTTGGCAAGTAAAAATCTCCAGGCAGTCTATAAATCTTTCAGGAACGAGAGTGCAGCCAGGGAAAAGCAGGTCTCCTTTGAGATCAAAAGGATAATCTGTGTGTGGAGTCAAGTGATGTCGGTGAGATCCTAAATGAAAGCTGCTCATCCATATTTACCAGAAAGTGCAACATGGAAGATAATGAGTTCAGGCAAGACTAGCTGGATAATCTGGAGTAGGCCAGTATTAAGGAGGTGGAGGTATTATATGTTATAGAAGGCAAGTGGGTTGATAAATACCCAGGGGCAGATGAGATCTATTTGTGTTTTTATGGAAGCAAATGTGAATGTATCTGGAATCTTGATCCTCACTCGCCACTGATGAGGTGCCAGTAAACTGGAACAGAACTAATGTTGATCTTTTATTTAAGAAGCACAGCATGTATCAGCCAACTCAGTCCTAAATCAGTGGAGGGGAAATTCTAACAAACAAGATTTATGTCCATTTGAAAAGGCATAGTGGACATGATTTGTGTAAGCAAATTCATTCCTCATTAATTTGAGATTGTGAGAAGGTAACTAAGAAGATTTATAACGGATTGTAATGTTGTCGAATTGGACTTCTATAAGGTATTTGACATGGTTCCATGTGGTAGAGTGTGGAAGAAGTGTACTGAGTTGGCTTGGTGATGGAAGGTGGTGGTGGGAAGATGCTTTCCTGACCAGTAGTGTGTTGCAGAGGTTGATGCTGGGATCTTTGCTTAATTTGTGACTAATGACTTGGATCTGAATATAAAAGGTATTATTAGTATATTTATGGACGCCAATTGATGGTGTTGTGTATATTAAGAAAGGTTGTTGAATGCCACATAATATCTGTCACAACCATGGATTCGGCAACGTAGCAGATGTGGCAATCGCGCTAATGAATATACACGTGTCAGCTAATTATTATTTCATATGCCAGTACTTAACTCAGTTCTTTCTGTCGTAGTGCTTGTCGAGACTCGAACACTGCACAGCAACGCTTCGTTGCCTGAGAAATTAGACTTCCAAGTCAACTGACTGAAGACTAGCGGTATTTGTTTTAAATTTAGCTTTTCTTCAGCCACAATGTAAGCTTCATCTTCCATTTGCGAGTTTTAGTTAACGGCCCTATTTGGCCTAGCGTTCGTTATTTTCTTTTCCCTTTTAACTCTGTTCGCATTACAGTCTGTGAACTATCGACCCACTTTAGTGTCTCTCGCTCCGCACTTGGGCCATATCCAAACTGGGTGACAGGAAGTCTCGACCATAAACAGCTGCGGGCCCAGCACCGACCCTGCGGCACCCCACTCACCATTGACTGCCAACTGGATAAACACCCATTTATAGCAACTCTCTGCCTTCTATTGGTTAACCAATCCACTATCCATGCCAATACACTTCCTCCGACTCCATGCATCCATATCTTATTTATAAGTCTCTTCTGCGGCACCTTATAGAACGCCTTCTGGAAATCTAAGTATACGACATCCACCTGTTCCCCTCTATCCACTGCACTCATTATGTCCTCAAAGAACCCCAGTAAGTTTGTCAAACAGGACCTGCCCTTTCTGAATCCATGCTGCGTCTGTCTAATAGAACCACTCCTTTCTAAATGTTTTGTTATTTCTTCCTTAATGACAGCTTCAAGCATTTTCCCGACTACAGATGTTAAGCCACCTGGCCTATAGTTGCCTGTCTTTTGCCTACATCCTTTATTCATTAAGTACCTCCTCTGTCTCCATGCACACATTTCCACTATCGCACCTGATTGGTCCTATTCTCACACAGCTCATTCTCTTGCTTGTCACATCCTTGTAGGATGCCTTGGGGTCTTCCTTAATCCTGATCACCAAGGTCTTCTCATGGCCCCTTCTAGCTCTTTTAATTTCATTCTTAAACCCCTTCCTGGCAACCTTGTCATTTTCTAGAACTCTGTCAATACTTAGTTTCGTAATCTTTTCTTCTTAACTAGATTTTCTACATCCTTTGTACACCATGGTTCTTTTCCCCTACCATCTTTTCCTTGCCTCAATGGAACATGACTATGCAGAAGGCAATGCAAATGTTCCCTGAACATTTGCCACATTTCTGCCCAACACGCTTGTGTCTTCTTGCCTCAATTTTGTATCTATGATGTGTAGAACTATTGTTTCTTGTTCATAGTGAGGAGGAAATTCACTCACATAACTCCAAACAGAAAGAGTGCTCTATTGTTGGAATGAAACTGGAATAGAAAAACCTATACATGTTCTGGGTGTTTTGGTGTTGCTGATTGCTGGGCAGTGAGGCTCATTGGGCTGGAAGGATTTGATCTGTGCTGCATCTCTAAATAAATTTGCTCAGAGCACAGCCAAGTTTTCTATGTTTTTCCTGAAGCCTAATTTTTATGGGGCCATAATTGAACAGCATCTTTTATCCTCACTGAAATCTGTCAAATCTTATAAATAAACACTCATACACACCGTGACTGCTTTGCTCATGGAGGTTAAGCTCATTAAAACACTCCTCTTCTATCCTCAGCCTCATTCTGGGCTGCTGCTGATTCCTGCCAGTAGTGCAGAAAGAGAGCAACGTGGTGAAGTAATCTTCGTGGATTCATGGACTATCCAGAAGCCTGACGGTTGAGGGAAAGAAGCTGTTCCTAAAATATTGAGTGTGCATCTTCAGGCTCCTGCGCCACTGTCCTTATGATAGTAATGAGAAGAGGGCATGTCTGGGATAGTGAGTGCCCTTTTTAATGGATGCTCCCTTCTTGAGGCTCCGCTTTTTGTAGATGTCCTCGGTGGTGGTCGTGGGGGGCGGGATATTGCCCGCGATGGAGCTGGCTGAGCGTCTGAGCAGCCTCCTTTCATCTCGCACACTGGAGCCTCCAAACCAGGTTGAAGAATCAAGAACAACCTAGCAGAGAGTGTTGAGTATATAGAATGAGCTACTAGAAGAATTGGAGAGGCTGGTATGATAAAAACATTTAAAAGGCATTTGGATAGGTACGTGGATAGGAAATGTTTAGAGGGATATGGGCAAACACAGGCAAATTGGACATGCTGTTCGGCATGGATGAGTTGAGTAAGAGGGTCTGTTCTCATCCTGCATTACTCTATCACTCATTTGTGGTGTCACTCTTTACGAACCAACAGCTTCAATTTCTCTTGCGATGCTAATACTGAGATTTTGTGCCAGAACCCTACATACAGTGTAGAACATTGCACCAGTACCAGCTATGTCAGTCTGTGCACGATGTTACTGCAATATTGATCTATGAGTAGACTTGGGTGAGCGTCTTGCTCTTTAATAGCTTTAGGCTGACCTGCAACTCTGTATGAGCACTAAATAAAGAGCATGTTGCTATTTTTAAGTCGTGTTGTTTTAAGGCGATGCTTCCTAGACCACTTTTGACAGGAATTTAGCAATGCTGTCCACCCACTCAGGTTCAAATTTGCTTTTGCTTTTTGAGGCCATTAGACTCCTCAATTCCCAGAGTCTAGTCTGACACCAACCTACACACACACACTCTCTCACTCAACTGAACACCATTCCATTCCCTTTGCAATTTTTGCTCATTTCTTTCTCAATTCCTGCTAAAATGTTGTTTACATTGTTTACATTTACATTTATATCATTTATTATTATATTGTAATTTGTCCTTTACTGTGCCTATTGTCTTGTTTATTAATTATTGTACTGTCTTGCACTGTTTTGTGCACTTTATGTAGTCCCGTGTAGGTCTGAAGTCTAATGTAGTTTTGTGTTGTATCACGTAGTCTAGTGTAGTTTTGTGTTGTTTCATGTAGCGCCATGGTCCTGGAGGAACGTTGTTTCATTTTTACTGTGTACTGTACCATCATTTATGGTTGAAATGACAATAAAAGCAACTTGACTTGACTTGACTTTGAACAACTTACTGGGAGAGGAATGGGGATCATAATATCAATCAACTTGCTCTGAGATCGCCTGACTGATGATAACAGTTTGGATCCATGTCTACCCTTTGGGTACACTTCTGTAGAGGCCCAGATAATCCGATGTCTAATTATGTGTATAATATTCCTGGTGACGGATGATGCTTGTATTTGATTTGACTCTATACAATATCTGGGTTATGTCACATCCCTGGGCAATTTTGGTCTCTATGATGAGACAAGACCAAAGATTGACCAACGTAAAGGTTGGGAAGGGCTGAAATGGTGATGTATTTTCTTGAGCTCAACGGACTGATGGATAATTTCATCAAGCGCTTCATAGTAATGAAAAGTACCATTGCAGCTTTTGATACACTGCTTCCAATTGCTTGAAGATCAAAGAGAAGATGCCACACTCTCAAAGTAAGCTTTGGACAGATTTGGAAAGAACTTCAAACACACATGTTGGTGAAGAGTTATTGGAATGCTCTGGTGCCTCATGTTACTGAATACAGGAATAGGAGCATAGGTCAGATACACGTGCCTGGAGGACAGCAAATGTGGCCCCTTTATTCAAGAAAGGCAGCAAGATTAAGGCAAGCACATACAAACCAATGAATCTAACATCAGTACTTGGGAAATTATTGGAAAGACTGTACTTGGAGAGATAGGAATGGATCAGGTCTTGCCAGCATGCTTTTAGTAAAGGGAGATCCTGAAACAGAATCCACTCAGCTTAAACAGGATCTCTAATTTTTGACTTCTTCTTAGAAATTTTCATTGTGATAGTTTCTAAGTTTGTGGACATGAGAGACTAAGGTGTGGTAATTTTAAAATATATGAATTTATTTGATAGTTGGGACTATACTGTAAACCTTA